>NW_010323280.1:13482-23684 GCF_000700745.2 Antrostomus carolinensis | reverse complement strand
CCCTGCTGCTGTGGGATCAATTTGTTGGCAAGGGTTATTCAAACATTAGCAGAATGCGTGTTCTTACTGTTCTTGCTGGACTTGGGTGGTGAAGCCAACAATAACAGCCCTCGTGTGGGAACTGATGCTGGGTATTTGAGTCAAACTGATCTTGGTGGTCTGTACTAGACTGCAGTGAAAAAAATGAGGGGTTTCTTTTCCCATAGTGTTCATTTGTGTTCCTGCCTTCATTGTTTATACAATCACTGTGCCTGTGGACAGCTGAAATAAATACTTTGAATAAATTCTGTGGTTTTCTTCACTTTCAGCTCTTGCTTCGTATGTGCTTTTTGTAGGTTTGGGATTTTTCCCTCTATGGTTTGATTTCTTTGTCCTCCAGTTGTCATAGGTATTTGTGGTGGGCTTGGGGTTTTTTGTTCCCCATCCCCCAAGGTGAAACCTGACTGTGGGGACATTTTCTAGGACAAATAATCTTCAAGAGCAAACACAAAGTGCCTCTGGAATGCCCCGGGAGCTTGGCGGTACGTGGTGTTTGAGGCTGAGCTGTGCTGAGGACAGTAAGAGCGAGAGGATGCTGCAACCTCAGCCGGGTGCTGCCCTCACCGAAATCAGACTGCGCTTCTCCAGGAAAATGTTGAGCTATTGAAGCATCTAGTGCTGTGCTTTGTAATACCCATCCAAGTACTCAGTAACCACCACAAATTCCTTGCTGGTTGTGCTTTGTTGCTTAAGTGAAAGTCCAGAATGCAGGGATACTTGTGGGACCTGAATGGTTTGAAGCTTTCTGTAATTTTTCCTGTTACCCTCAGGGCGCTCTCTGAAAAAATTACCTCTTTGTAGAGTCTTTGGGATATGATGCAGTCCCAGATCAGACACTTCTGTATTAAATAAAAATGATAAGCCTAAAAGCATTGATTTTGGTATTTTGAGTCTCTAGAGGCCAATCCCAGCATGTATCTATTTGGGCTAATTTACTGAACTATTTAGTTTCTTCTCCTGCATAACAACCATTCCACCCTCAGCATTACTGGAGTTAGTTTAGCCTCTGTGGCTGCCAGGAATAACTTTACTTTGCATGGATAATTAACTGGATTGAGTAACAGAGGGGAAAAAACCCAACATTTTATTTCCACACAGTGGTAATAATAAATCTGTTACTACTTTTGGCTCTTCATGTTATTACCATAGTTGGGTATGTCTTAATGAGGAAGTGGCTTCCTTTCACTAAGTTCAAATACCGTCAAGGAGCCTGCCTCTTGAGCATGGCTCTGGCTGTGTGAGAGTGGAAGGGCAGAGGGTGGTGTCTTTTTTTGAACTAGACAGTCATTCCTGCACACAAATAACTTTACTGCAAGCTGTAAATTTCTGGTCTTTGACAAGGTAAAACTTGGGATTTCTGATTAAGTCAGAATCAAAGCTCTCCTGGGATGGTAATCTTTCAAACCAATTTTTTTCTTTTTTTTTTTTTTTTTTTTTTATCTGGAGTATTGAAGAATAGGCTGAATATTTGGCTTCTCGGGAATTCTGAAATGGACCCTTTCCTGTGGGGTGTTTGGAGTACCCAGCTCTGTTTTTTTCCAAAATGCACAAAATAACCGTGTGGGGCTGGGACCTGCTAAGCTTACTGCAGGTATCTTCTCTTGAGGGAAAGAAAAAACCTAAGGCTCAGGTACAAAGTTAGGAGTAGCTCATGAGTACAATAACTCTTCCTCCTCATGGCAGTTTATCTGATGCTCTCTTGACCTTTTTCAGAATCTTCCTCCTCCCTTTCCCATTAACTTTCATCACCTCTGTTTTGTCTGGTGTTCCGGAGCCCTGTTTCCCCATAGCCCAGGAAGGGATGAACTTGCTTTCTTTAGACTGTTCACACTGCTAACAGCTGCTGGCATCGCTGCTCTTTGGTTTTGGTTGGGAGGTGGGGGGGAGGCAGTTGAACCTTTCTCAATAACCAGAGGAAGGGAATTTGTCATCTGCTGGTGGCTTGAGGAGTGAAATGTTTGCAGCCAGGCTGGTCCAGCTCATCAGCTTGTACCTGACCTGGGGCGCCAGAGGATGACAGCCGTGGCCGTGTGGCTCAGCAGGCTTCAGTCTGGGACTCCGTGTGATCTGGGCGCTTCCAGTCCCGGTGTCTTTTCTGTAAACTAGGGCTGAGTGTTTTGCCAAATATCTGACATATTGAATTAATGTATTTGCTAACTTTTGTGTGCATTGCTGTTGTTCTTTTGTGAAAATGGACCAAACAGCAATTTTTCCAGCTGCCCTTCAGCTGATTCCTGTCATCATCATTGTAGCAGTGAGCCTTAAAGATCCTTGAAAAGGGAAAGTGACATAGTCTAAAACTCAGTTTGAGGAAGCTTTGGCATGAAGGGTAGCACAATGGAAAGCTAAAAGCATCTGGGGAAGAAGCAGGCACACTTCTCTGGTGGTAGTGAAAATACGGGGGGTTGTTTATCTTTGCTTGTGCCCATTAACATTTCCTCCTGCCTGTCTGGCCTATGTCCTACTACTGAATTCCCTCTGTGCCTAATCCCTCTCTGCTGTGGCTCTTCCATCATCCTCTCACCATGCAAACCTCCTGACTAACCACTGGCCTGGCTGCTTCTGCAAAAAATAAACTGCAAAAATGAAGTCAGCTGTATTTAGTAAATGGGTGGTGTTTTTTTAAAGAGCGGGAGGAATATAAACCATAGAATTAGAGTTTCAAAAGTCTGAAGGTTGCAAAACCAATCACTGAATTTAGAAATGACAAAAGTAAACCATTCAAGAAAAGCTTTTAAACAACTCTTGGTGAAAAGTGCTCTGTGCCAAAAATAATTTCATTTTGTTGAATCATTCAAGTATTGGGAGGAAAAAAAGAACTTATGGAAATCAATGCTCATGCTCTGTTTTTAAAAAAAAAATAATTTCTCTTTAAGCATTTCTGTATAAACAATTATTTAACAATCAAAGTTTATTTCAATTGTCAAAAAGCAGTTGGTTTGAGTTTGGTTTTTTACAGTTTTCTTTTTTGTCCTGAGTTGAAATTCAAAACTAACTTGCAGTTTTACTCAAAGAACAGGAAATTTCTTAACACAGTATTGAGTTTGTTGGTAAAGTCTTCATTCACTCATGTATGTACATTAAAGTATGGCTTCAGCTAGTTTTTTTACAAAGGGTTTGTGACAGAGCAGAGATGAAACATGCCTTTTTGAGGTTTCTAGCCCAGTGCTTTATGTATTAGAAAAACCTTTCATCTTAGTGCTGTAAACTGAATTAGACAGAAGTCTTGCACAACAATGCCATGTATATGACCAAAGAAAATGAACTGGGGTAGGACAGGGAACCTTGAAGTGTTTCTGAACTGTAAATGTTTGATTTTGCAACCTTACTGACTTCTTAATGTGGGTTGTTGCCCATTTTTCAAGCAAAAATCAGAAACTTAAGGTTTTTCCATTCTCCCCCTGCTCCAGGTGTGTTGTTTAGCCCATTAAGGGTCAGTAATAGAATTATAACCCAGGCCTCTTCTGACTGAGCTTGTAGGTACGACTAAATGTAAAAATGTACAGTTCGTCTTCTCTGCAGAGCAGCCACAGTGAGATAAAGATGAAGTGAATGTAAGACGCTTCTGTTTTAAATGGTATTGTTGTAAAACTGGAGAATGTCTGGAACTGAGACTCATTTTCTCTCTGGCGAACAAAGTAGTGTGGTCTAGCAACTGCCTGGATCTGGTGTGAGTCTACAGATGTGTATAGTTACCTTTTCTGCTTGCTGCATTTTCATCTGGCTTCTGATACAGGCTATAGCCAATTTTGCCTGAATAGCACTTGCTGGAGTGCTTGTGAAAGATGTGAGGGTTATTTATGGTGTGCCAGTGTAAGACATAAAGGCTATTTGAGACGCACCAAAGGAGTACGAGTCGGTTTTCTACCCCAGCTGGAGCACGGTGTTTTGATGTGCCTAAAGGCAGTGTTCATCATGGAAAGGCTATAAGCATAAATTTCTTGGTACCAGCTAGGTTACCTATGCTGTTGGTATGTCTAAAGCCTATGCCTGCTTTCCATAAGAAATGAAAATAAACAAATATTAAATTGATGTGAAGTATTTCAAGTCAAAGTAGTATTTTTAAACTGTCTTGGGTGTCCATGGAAGGAAGAGGTGATTAAAGCTGCGATACAACAGAATGTCTGCCTTAGAGTGAGCTGGAAAGAGAAAGTCAATACCAAGGAATGTTCTGAATACAGCAGGTAACTCATTGCACCTGTATCTTCTATGTAACACTTACTATTTATATTAGTTGAAAATAAAAAATAATTTAAAAAAAATTTGTAAGTAGTAAATCATGGAAGCCATGTTCTTACTGGATTATGAAAGCAAATGGGGAAACTAAATTTAAAATGGCAGAGTGCATGAGAAAATAGAACTTGGGGAAGGAAGGAAGGTAAGATGTCTGGAGCAGTCTGGGATGGACAGGGCAGGGTTTGTCACTCCTCCCAGCCAGATTTAATCACTTGTGGTCTGAAATGGTCACACAGAAAACAGGGTGGATCTGTGGACCCTCTCCAGTCTGTCTGTATCTTGAATAGTGGGGGCCAGAACTGGACACTACTCTGGGTGGGGCTGGACAAGCACTGAGTAGAGTGGTGTGGTCGTGTCTCTAGCTCTGCTAGTAACGCCCCTGCAGATGCAGACCGAGATCCCACTCGCAGTTGCCGCAGCAGCACGTTGCTGACTCACGTTCAGCTTGCTGTCCACCAGGACCCCAGGTCCATTCAGCAGGGCTGCTCCCCAGACACACAGACCCCAGCCTGTACTGGCCCCTTCAATGTCATCCCAGGAGCAGGACTTTGCACTTGTCCGTTACACTTCATAGGGCTCTTGCTAGGCCCCTCTTCCAGCCTGCCCAGGTCTCTCTGTAAGGTCACTTGCTTCTCATGTGTCCACCTCAGTGTCATCAGCAAACTTGGTGAGGGTGTTTTCAATCCCTTAAACAAACATGACAAAGATAATCAAAGGGCTGAAGAACCTGCCCTATGAGGCGAGACCAAAGAAGCTAGTTACGTCTTTTTGCCCTGGAGAAGAGCAGGCTTGGGGGACCTCATCACAGTTTTCCAATACTTAAAGGGCAGCTACAAAGAGGACAGAGTCTCTCTATCCACAAGGAGTGGACAAGGGGCAACAGGTACAAGTTGCACTGGCAGAGGATTCATCTTGATATAAGAAAGAAAATTTTTTACAGTGAGAACAAACAATCACTGGAACAACCTCCCCAAGGATGTGGTGAAGTCCCCGTCACGGGAGGTTTTCAGGATGCAACTGGACAGGGTGCTAGATACTCTCATCTAGGCTCCTTTTCTCATGAAAGGCTGGACCAAATGATCTTTTGAGGTCCCTTACAACCTTGGCTACTCTGATTCTACATAGTCAAAGGAATGATCAGACTGTTTAGGGGCTAGTAGCAGATATATGAAAGCATGTTTGTAGGAAGTGGGGGAGCTAAAGAATAGGATTTTCTTGTAATTGGAATCTGTTTGCTCTTTCTTGTGGCAAAGCAAGTCAGGCCTCTGTGGACTTTCTAAACCAAATGAATTATGGTCTTGAATAGTAATGCAGTATTGCTAATTATTTCATTGTTGACCACAGCTGTTGGCAGTAAGGCTAACACTGTCGTTTAATTTCTGATATTTTTTTGAGGTGTTTTGCTTATTAAATTAGTTGACTCTTAAGTACTGTTCAAGCTATAATCTTGAATTAATGGATTTGGGAACATGGATAGTGCAGGTGAAGGTCTGTGAGCTTATGTTCCTCTCTGCTTGGTGCTGGTGAGGACACACATCAGATGGTTAAAAATAGTTGTTTAGGTTACTTTTCTGTGTCAGTTCTGAGGCCTGAAACAGACTGGGTGTAAGTGCGAGCAGCCGACGGGCTCCTTCATACTGTCTGCTTTGCCAGAACAGAAGCCTGAATGGAGCAGCAATCTGTTCTCTGGTACTGCTGTTCCCAGTTTGGCCCTAATCTGAATCTAACGGTGATTATCTGAGTCAAGGAATGAGGGCTGGAAAATCTTGATCCATTTGAAGGTTTTTGAGAACCTGTGAGAAGACTTTTATTTCCATCCCTCTACCCCAGCAGCTTTTCATGCCTTGCAGTGCTAAAGTAGCAACATGGTTCAAACTAGGAGTGAAATGTGGTCCATCGGCTACTAATGCACTGGTAAATTTAGGGTGAAGGTAAACTGTGGACGATGGATCGTTTGGGTTTGCCTTCTCTTGAGTTATAACAAGGTTACCCTCACTCAAGTACTAACTCGAAAAAATTTTTAATTAGAAAGACATACTTCTGGGATGGCTGGCCCTGAAGCTGTCTTCAACAGCAGTGGGTCAGCTGCTAACACTGCTGGTTTCTAGACGGGGTTCCAGCTAACTTCAGTGCTGGTGTTAGTCCTCTATAGCATTTTCGTAATTGCTTTTCTCTGCAGAGAAATTCTAGCTGAGCACATGCTCTCACGTCACTGGCAAAGAATTTTGTGTGGGCCTGACTCTGCCCTGCAAATAAACATGAGAGAGATATGCTAAAGCCTAGCAGTGAACTGACTGAGACACCTCTGTGGTCAGCCATTAGAGTGGTATTCTCCAGAGTGCTGCTCTCCAAAAATAAGCCAGCTCAAAAGAAATAACTTGATTGATCTATATAGTCTAGACACTTTTGAAACAAACACCAGCTTTATGGAGGAACGGCTGTTTAGGCTGCTTGGATAAAATATTCAGTATCTTTAGTAATCCTGGAATTTAGTTTGCCTTGTTCTCAGAGAGGAGAGCCCCAAACTAAAGTTATTTATTTGCAAAAACACTAATTTTGTTTGAATCCTTCATGTTCCTTGAAACACTTTCCTTAGGTCTGTTTGAGAGAATCCAGTAACTACCTTCTAGACAATAACATGGGCATGAGTTGAAAGCAGAGTGCTCCTTAGCTATGGTGTTGATGTGTTGATCTTTTCTTTTTTTTTTCCCTTTTTCCTCTTCCCTCTTCCCTCTGCTGTTAAAAGGCTGAACTGGAAATCCTCACCCTGTTTTTAAAGTGTTGTTGCCCACAGAAATGACAATGAACCACCAAAAGGAAAACCAAAGCAAAGCCAGCATCCCTTCATTGTATTTTGTCTCTAAGTTCCATGGAATGCTGGAGGAATTAATACCTGGAAGGACTGGAAGATGGTCTAGTCTGGGAGGCAGATGTGCCGGGTTGGAGAGGAGCCGTTAGGGGCTGCGGGCCTTGGGTCAGCTGAAGTCCTGGTGCCACGTACCCTGTGTTCAGGAAGCAGGAACAGTAGGTCAGCTGTGGGGACTTGTACTGACTTGAGAGACATCTGATGTACCTTGGGACCTTCTAGGTAGTAGCTGCACTAAAATCTCACCATTTTCCCATTGGTGTTTACAATGCTCAGAAGAGAAGGAAGGTTAATGGATTACTGGAAATAATAAAAGCCAACTTTTTATAGTAACTTTTTTATATTAATGAAGTCCAGCCTGTGGACCTAAGCGATTCTGGCTGCTTTTCCTTTAAGTGCTCAGATAAAATCACCAATCTCTATCCTGAGGCCGCATGCTTTCCTTGGTCCATGGCAGCGCAGGCATCGGGGTCTGGCAGAGTTCAGCTTTCTGGTGTGGCCTGGCTGTGAGACTGGCCCAGGGCTTGGCTCCTCCCAGTCTGTTCACGTGCGGGACAGCACTGGTCACGATGTGCTTGAACCTGCCACCTGGGCAGCTCGACCCAGTGTTGTCTTCTGTGATCTTGTTCTCTTATTTTGCGTGACTAGTACAAAAATGCTTGTGTAAATTTTGGTTTCTTCTCCCTGACTGTTACTGACCTAAGGAAAGAAGAGAAAATGTTGAGCAAAATCATGTCCTTGGTTACATCTGTGCATCTTTACTGATTTTAATTATATAGTTTGAATGAAAATGAGAACAGAACAACATGCCTTGGGCCTGTACATATCCTAGTATGCTTAGTCACATGCTGAAAAATATTCTTTAACCTCGTCACTAGTTCATATCTACCTGGTTTGGCTTTGTAAAATACAGCACAAAAACCAGGGAATCCTGGCTTTTTTTTAAGGGGAGTAGTGTGACTTGCAAATATTTGATTGGTTCTGTTCCTAACTGTTCTGTGTAAAACTCATTTACTGTTTTCCCTTTTAAACTGTTAGCTGACCTTACATACGAATCCCAGCTGTGCATTAGCATTGCTTGGGGATGTGTTTGTATCTTTTGTCTAAAAATACCCAGCCGGTAGGATTCATGATCCATGAAAGCTAATTGAAACAATTTCTCTTCAAGTTTTGGCAAGCGAAGCATGCATTATAAGCATTAATATCTATAAATTGAATTGTTAATGAATCTAGACACTAATAATGAATGCAATTTTGCAGGCTTAACTAGAAACACTAAAATTATCAGGATCTGGAACAGAATTTTCAATCATTTTTGCTTATTAAATAGCAAAGCTATGCTTTTAATAAGCTAATCATTTTTATTTGACCCCATAGGAGTAGCTCAGCTGATTAGAAACAGGTTTCTAAGTGCAAAACAATGTTGTTTTTCTTTCACTGTTTTAACCACCACAGTGCTGAAATTTCAGATCTTATCTCCCATTGTGAGTATGCTCACAATGGTGTGGATGCTTATTCTGCAATTCCTCTAAAGGAATTTACAGTAGACCCGATATATGTCCCATTTAATGGGAGGATACTCTGTGCAGATAAATAGTGTGTAATCTGCCAAAACAATTGGAGCTTTCTTTAAAGGTTGTTAGTGCACAAAAATAACAATAGATGAAAGACTCTTATTCAGTCTGTTATATCCAAGAGTAGAAAAGCACTTGATACAATTCAGAACTCAAAGATCAAAACTAATAAACTGAAATCTCTTTCCCCCACTTAATTTAAAATTGTCCCTTAGGATTGTTTTATGCAGATGAAGAATATGGTAAGATTCAGAGCTATAGCAAGAAAATCTTAAATTCTGATGATTTACTTTTTAAAACAGTTTTGTGAAGTATGTAATTTCTACTGACTCCAGTGGCTGGAGACCAGGAGGACACAAGGAGACAGATGATTCTTCAAATCCCTTAGGTAAAGTTTCTTCTCCCAAAACTGATGCTGGCAGCTCTTGCAGACAGGCTGTCAGATTTTATGGATCACTGGTGTCGTGTAGACAAGCAATTTCTTATACCAGAAGATTTAGTAACCCTACACTATTTTTTTTTTAAATTAAAAAAAAAAAAACCAACCCCAGACTTGGTTATCTTGCAAGATAATGGTGAGGAACAGTCTGTGAAACTGTGTAAGGAGATAAAAGGCTGAAAGGGATGTCAAGGATTTATCACTGAATGTAGGGCTCGAAAAGACCATGGAAGGTTCTTCCATTGACGGAGACAATTGATGCCTTTATGGGAAATGTATTCTACTGCTTCTTTACTATTTGAGAGGAGGTTTTTTCCTTTAATCTAAATCTCCCTTACTGCAATTCATACCCACTTCCACTTTTTGTGTGTTCCATGCACATGGAGAAGTTTTCACTCTTTGTCACCATCTTCTAAATATTTAAAGGCTGTTTCCATGTGTCTCTGCTGCCTGGATAAACAACACCCCATTTCTTCACTTCGGTGTGGACAGGTGTGGGGGAGCCGTGAGGCTGACTGACTGAATGTGTGCTGGCAAGGGGGAAATACTGTGAGCTTGATCAGATGAAGTGGTAAGGAAGGAAGTATCAGCAGATAGAACTAAATAGAGCGGTTGGGTGTTCCAAAATTCTTCACCAAAATACTAATGGGAAAGGAGTGGTGGTCCAAACTTTGATTTAAAACTCAATGAGAGAGTAATGTTAACTTAAAGTGAGTATAGAAATACACATTAAAGTGCAGCGTGCTACAAGCAATAGCTCTAACTTAGTATAGCATTTTAAATGTTACACTTAATCTCAAATATTTTTACTCATTGGACTCTCATGTTGATAACTATTTTGTCCACGTCCACGGGAACACTGCGCTACCTCCTCTTACGGTGGTCTGTGAAACCAGGAGCCCGAGGCCCAAATGTTTTCATGTACTTGTGGCTGTTACAGATAGAGTACTGCGACACCAGATGTGATGACCATTATCACACGAATGTTTCTGTAACTCAGCCTAATGTCGAGGCTGAACACTTTCATCATTGATATGTATGCAAATTG
>NW_010323280.1:0-13458 GCF_000700745.2 Antrostomus carolinensis | reverse complement strand
GGTGCCTGTGCCCACACCCCCACACCTTTCCTCTATGTGCTCCCGTTGGGTGACATGCTGACAGCAAAACATCAGTTGAGACTCGATCAGACTAAAGACTATACCCTAGTACTTTGATTGCACTAAGCATGTGATAGGATGTTGGGTCTGTGGTGGGTGGGTGTTTGTTTTTAACTTATTGGCATAATGGCACTTTTCATAGCAGAGGTTTGACTGATGACTCCAGGGAGAAGTACGTATTTGTGCTGCATGGGCAGTGCCCACCGTCTTCAATATCTGAAAGTTTTTCTCAGAGCTCCTATTTAAACTGCTGATGTAGCTACACACAAACTTATTTGGCAATGTGTCTTGAAGTTTGTTTCCTTATTTATTGCATGGTGAAAGAGGCAATAAATTTCTTAGAACTTATCCAAAACTGTGCTCATTCCTTGAGGTTTCAACACTGACAGGTTTGTGGAACAAGCACAATTCTCCTGTATCTCATGCAGGAAAGCTATTTTTTTCACATGCTTTGACTTCTCCCCTGCCCTGTAGCTTTTGGTCTGCTTTTGGGTTTTGTTTGAAGTTAAATTGGTTTTGAATTCCAGTAAGTGTTATTTATTGAGGTAACATTTCTCTTTAATGTATTTCAACGTAGAGCAACACTTGTATTTGTCCTTTGGGTGTTTCTATCATCTAGAGAGTTTTATTTTGGCCAAAGACAAGTATAATCTCAAACTTCTGCAGCTGCAAAATAATGGTTGGACAGCCACTCATCCTGTACTTTAGTTATCTGGAAGAAAGTCACATGCCAAATTATTCTGTTATGACTTTGAGTGTTTTTTAACAAGATGGCACTATCTAGGTCCTTCCCTGCTGACTGAAGACAGCCTTGCTTGTTGGGCTTGTTCTTGTCCCCTTTACTGTGTCACAGGGCTGAGACGTGTCAGAGTGAATTTGAAAATATCCAGGAAGGTCTAAAAAGCTGGAAAGTTCCAATTGACTTGAGATTTTCTAATTTTCCCTTGGTACTGAGACAAAGATAGAAAATACAGTGTTGATATAATTCCATTTTGAATTTGGAGTATAGGAAAGTCATTAGCTTGAGTTAACACAGAGCATTTGCTTTGCTATTTGGTGGGAAAATCTAGAATTACCTCTTGCGAGGGTTTGGAGTCTTTAATACCAAGGTGGATGGTATGTTGATGGAATGAAAAATTTGTGATGTACTCTTCCTGTCTGGTTTCTCTTATCCATAAGATACTCTTCAGGCTTAGAAGCAACTTTCTCTCAGACTTGTGCATGTGAGTTTTTTGGGGCAAGATGGTGGGGATGAGGATGTTTTTGTTGTTTTTATAGGAGGCTGGTAACTGAGCACCAGGAGTTGCTCTGCCTTTTAGAACTGGCTTTCTTCTGGTGAAGATTAAAAAAAAAGAAAAGTCAAGACTCACCTGTTAGCTGGTATATGTTCCTGTACTGTTTCTTCTATGAAAAGTCCATATTCTAGGAGACAAATGATAGAATTATTTTTTAATTGGTACTAGAATTAATCCATTAATGACTAGTGTGTCTGGTCTTATTCATTGCTGTCTTCTACTTTCAAAGTTTCCTTTTCCCAAACCAATAGCACAGAAAAAAAGTCATCTTTTCAGGGCTACTGTGTATTGACATTCAGGAGACTGGCTGCCCTGAAGTTAATTCCTCCTGTTTAAGTGAACTGCTTCAGCTGGGGCTGTCAGCATCGAGGATATTGGCATTCCTAGTTACTGAACAGTAGTCTTCTATCATGATTTTTTAAAAAAATAATTTAGTATGTGTAGTTTTCAATAAACTTAACAAATAATCCAGATAAATCTAGGAGGCTGCTAGTGAGTCATATGCAGACTAAACCAAAAATATTTTAATCCTGGAGTAAACATTTATAAAGTGCCTTTACCACCCTTTTGCAAAGGGCTAAAGTTCCCCAAATTAATGAGGAATTACCTTAACCTAAATTAAACTTTATCATAAGTATTCTTGAAATGTACTGAGCTACACAACTGTGTAGCAGAATGTTTTGCAATATGGTCTTCACCTCAAAGCAACTACTGGCAAATGTTGGTGAATTTTTTTTTTTATAGAAATACAGAATGCTACTACATGGTGCACTTGCTGTAGCGCACTTTCAGAGGCCAATCCTACAGTCTCTAATGTACCACTGTCAGAAGGATTTTTGACAATTAATCTTGTAACAGTGAATGTGCTGCGACACGGAAGGTTACTCAGCTGGAGCTGTGTTTCTTAGTGGATTTAGACAGCGCATCTGCATTTTACAAAATCTGCTGCTTTATCAGGTCTCTTGCACAGTAACTGAGAGAACTGTTCAGCAATTGCTTACCTAAAATGTGCACTGAGTATTTGCTTCAAGGGTGGTAAAATATCATTGCTGTCAGTCAGTGTGCTTCAATGGCTCTGTGTGCATCCAAGAAAGAACTGAAATAATACCTTTTTTAATACTTTAAATATGTTGGTAGCTATAAATAATAGTGTAAATCAGACAATGTATTAAAACTTTGCAGTCTCTCTTCTTTTTGGTTAGAAGGCCAATTGTGTCAGATGCCAGACATCCTCCTCCTCCTCCAGAAATGAAGTTTGTACAGCTCTGAGAAACCTCCACTGAAGTCCCTGCACTGACACAGGTGTGAGTTAGAGAATACTCAAGCTTCATAGTTTGAGATCCAATTGTGTTTCAGCAATAAAACAAAACCAAAAACCCCACACCACATACCATATTTAAAACAAGCACTAGAGAATGAGGACTTTGCCTGAGTTGTTTTTTCCTTCTCTCTATAAACAGAAAAATCGATGGTCTTTGTTCTTTTATTGAAGAAAAAAGTACTTTTTTCCCACATGGGAGGGCTAATGGGATAATCTGGTCCACAGCACAATTTCAGCTGGGAGGAAGTGTCCCCATTTGATCCTTATGAACGAAAGGCTCACCCAGCCTGCATGCCACTGCTGGTAGGGAACGTTCCAGGTTCCAGCACTTCTCATCCATTGTACTCTGAGCAGCTGTGGAAACTTGTGCTGTGCTATTTGAGTATGGTCCCAAACAAGGGTGATATCTGAAAGCCGTGATCTCTTAACTGGCCAACTGGCTAGTGGCATTGCAGCGGTGTTTTATAACTGCCAAGGTTAACTGCGGTCATGACCACTGACAGATGTCTGAGCCTTTCCAGGTTGCTTCTGAGTCACTGATACAGTGAAAACCAAATAATACCTGTGTGGAAAGTTAACAGTTAGGTACTTTTTTCCTTTATTTCAGGCCCAAAGGATCAGAAAACCTTTACTTTGGTCTCCTGCACATCTCTCTGAAAAAAATAAGCATGGCAGATCCTCAGAAATCAGAGGAAATAGGGTAACCTTACAACTCGGTTGTGATGTAAACATGTCTTCCATCTCATTCCTCAGTATTTTGCCACTTCATGTTTTACTTAGCTCACCTTTCATGTTAACAAAAGAGACGACAGACATGCCAATTTTTTTTTTTTCTAAAATACATGACTATTTGAGAGAGCAGCTCTGTCACTTACCTTGCCAAATATTTAGTGGTGCTAAGTATCTGAGGCTTTTCATGAAGAAAGATGACAGGATTTTTCATTTGTGCTGCCTAGAGTTTAAACAGATACAAAGAAATTTAATGTATTAAAGAGGAAGAGGAAATAACTCTAGTATATGGTACTGGGAGCTAAATCCTTTTTTCAGCTATGGAGAAACACTGGCCACGAGTCTGGACTGCTGGACAAGCTCCTAGCTGTTTGGTAACTTCAGTCTTTCTTGGAACAACTGAGAAGAATGGTGTGGTTCCTGCACACCCCCTTACAAAAATTCTTTCCTAAGGTCATCACCCTTCATCAGCCAAGGGCATGTTTCCATCAACATCATGATTATGGAGCTATCCCACCCTTTCTGGTAAACATTTACAGTTTGCAGTCCCACTAGCAAGGGAATTTTTCTAAGTGGTTTGGTTTTTTAAAGGTACTGCTGAGGAGCTCCACATTCCTGTACTCATTCTCTTAAATTTTGCTGCATTCCCCAAGGAAGGGAAACAACTCCAGAACATCGTTTGGGGCAGGGGGAATTAAAAAACCACTTAACTGGTTTAGATATATTGGATAAGGAGGCATATTTTTTGGCATTGCTTCAGTCTCAGCTGGCAAACAATCTAAGACTCCTGAGTCTCTTGCTAGTAACCTCCACTCTGGTTTTGGGTTAGATCATACAATGGCAATTCTAAGCAACAGTATTCACAGTTACTAACACACTTAGATTTTTATCTCATCTTCTGCTGTCCTGCTAAATTTGATTATAACTCAAATGATTTGGTAAGAGAAAATACTGAGCTTGCCCCTCAAACTGAAGAGATGGTAGATAGCTCTAGACAATGCTTTAACAGGTAAAAATGGAAATTTAATAACCTGGGGACAACAAATAATTGCTTAAAAGACCATTGAAAGTGGAGGACCTATTAGTAGGTTGTTTCATGACATGTTGTCTGCAGCTGGAACAGAAGTAGGTATGTCTCTGAACAGGGTTTTGACTCCAGCCCTGTCTTTCACATGAAAGTGTAAACTACACCTAAAAATTTTGGAGGAGGAGAGGAGCTTTGGGCTTTCTTTCCTTGGTAGTTTCTTGACAGTATATCAGCATTATTTTTCCATCACTCTTTAGTCCACGCTCCATTCCCAGTAAAGATGCGTGCTTGTTAGAGATTTTTTTAGTTTAGCCAATATTAGACTTGACTGTATTTTGCAGTCTGTTCTTTATTCTTGATTCAGGACTTACAGTCTGTTCTTCTGCAATGTGGTAATGAGATCTGGGATAATAATGTCAAGCTGTATCTAAACAATTGGATTAAAGGAAGCCCTTGGAATAGGACAAAGGTTGGTGTAACTTACTGCATCACGTGGCCAATCGCTAGCCAATTCCCTAGGGACAAAGTTTTTCCTCCTGGCAGAGCTCAGCAGCCAGCTTTCAGCTTCTTTCATGATCAGCATTTTGTATCCAATGTTTTAAAATGTTTGGATAATGCAGCATAAGGGAGATTGAAGGTGTTATCTTTAATTGGACTAGCTTAAAAAATTAATATTGAAAAGCTTTCTCCTAGTTTTGTTGTTATTGACTTGATGTTGAGAATAGGTTGTGCTGTTCTGAAGGAGAGGAGGAGGGGAATATATTTTGCTTTTGGGTTTTTTGTGCTTTGTTTTCTTGGATTTTGAGGGGACAGAAGAGGTTGAATTCAGTAGATAAAACTGAGGAAGAAGTCATGGAAAAAAAATAGGGAAAGGTTGTATAACTTCCTGTAGCCACTATTACCTAAAAAAAATAAAATTATAAGCATGAATAGGAAGTATTTTCTAAGTTGTTTCTACTTGTTGGTCTGCCTGTGCTGATCAGTTCATAGATCCAGCTGTGAAAGGCTCTGTAGCCACCTTGCAAATGTTGGTAACGGCATCGTCGATTCCCTTTGCCTTGACCCGGGTTTTGAAATATGTTCTCTGCCAGTAGTGCTGTGGAAGCGGAACTCACTGCCACAAGCATAACACCTGGCTTAAAGGAACAAGACTGAGATAATAAGAAGTGAGAATGGATATCTGTTTGTCAGGTTTAAAACCAGGAAAGTCTGAAAGGTGGATGGACCTTTATTTTCTTTTTCTAATCATTGCTAATCATACTTAGAAAGTGACTACCTTATTCAATGGTACTGCAATTGCTTGCTTTGACCTCAAAATATGACTTTGTCATTCCTGCCTTTCTCTCTCCCTTTCTCCTTGGAAAATTAATGTTAGAAAAGAGTGAGGTAGATTCTTTTCTACCTTATTCATTAGCAGGAGCAGCAATGTTGTTAATTATGTTTTGATTGTGGAGCCTGTATTATGAGTGGCCGGAGAACACAGAATTAGTTTCAGATTTTTGTAGCTAGAAGGTGGGAAGTCCTCTGCTGGTTTGCAGGCTAAGCAGATTTACTCTGGAGATCATTGAGGTATTATAAACTGCAACTTTGATGCTTTTTCATTATAGCATTGCTTTCAGTGCACAAATTTTACTGTGGGGAATAATGTAGCCCACTTCTTGGAGGATCCTCTTCTCTTTTTTTACATACATAGTCTTCTCAGCTTCAGCTGGTATATTTTTTCCTTTTTTTTTTTTCTTTCTTAGAAAAACTGGGTTAAAATGTATTCTTCAGGAACCCTTAACTAGCTTCTTGTGTCTTCATATCCTTTAGCATTCCTAGTTAGAAGCCCGTCAAAGCCTACAAACCATCGTGAGGCAGTACTCAGCAGCAAGGAGAATGGTAGTTGGTTAATTTGCATCTTAAATGACTTCAACCTTTTTTTTCTTTTAAGTTTAGTAATTAAATTTGCAATTTTTTTGTTTTGTTTTAATCAGTTAATAAACACTGTAGATCAGTCTGACTGAAAAGATCTGATTCATCTGTCAATAAGGATGCTGTCACGAGCTCATGAGTATGAGGGCACTTAGGTGTTTATCTTAAAAATTCTCTTCTCACCTGCTCTGACCATCCCAACACACTGAGGTACCAGTATTTCTGACAAAACTGAAATGAAGGTATCCAATTCATCTGCCACTTCGTTATGTGATTTGCTGAATCTTCTGATAGTCTTCTTCATGCTGTGTCTTACATTTCTTTTATGTTCTTTTGTTCCTTTCCAAGTGCACGTGGGGTTTTTATTAGTTGGATGAGCTCAGCTTTGGAAGAGTGTTTCTAATAACCAAATTTTACTCCTGGTGTCTATATTAAACTCCCTCAGGTCTTCCTTACGATTTCTTCTGAAGAAGTCAGTTTACAGAAGTTCCTTTGGGCTTTTTGCATCAACACTTGATAAGTACTCTGTGTTGATAAAACACGATAGCACATTCTTGAAGAATCCCTGAAAGCACACTGCACACATTTCACTGCATGGGAACAGACACACCATGTTTAAGATGATCTTCAGCAGGGCAGACCCTTCTCAGCCCTGATGTCCTTAGAACTCAGTGAAAAAAGTCTGAGGAATTTGATGTGCAGCATGATACAATAACTTTTATCCTAAGTTTAAGGTAAAGTGTTGGTATTCATTTAGTCCTTAGTGATTAAAGTGAATCTCTCACTTTTCTTGCTCTTCCAAACCTCTGTCTGTAGAATCTTTTGAGTAATTGCTCAGAACAATAAAATGGAAATAGAGCATTAGCACTAATCTCCTTTGCCGGGATATTTGTGAAGGAGGAGTGAAAAGAGAGAACTTGCGTTTCAGATCTGCAGCTCTGTGTCTGAGCCTCACGGAGCCTGACCAGAGGAAAAGCAGCTGGGTATCAGCTTTGAACCCGCTGAATTCCCGAATTCACTATGCTGAGTGTATGTGGGGAAGTTGCACATAACAGGAAATGTCAGACTATTAAAAATTCTGATAAATTTCAAGGAACTAAGCAACTAGTGAAATAGAAATAGGTGCAAGAAATAGTTTAAAAGAAAACAAACACAAGTAGAGAGAAAAACAGGCGAGGATTTAAATATATCATAAGCACATCACAACTAATTCATCTGATAAAGGAAGATACAAGACACAAGAAATGATTGATGTAGCTCAAAGATTTGATGGTACAAAGGCGCCTTTACTTGAAATGATGAAAGGAAATAGGGCAAAAATCAGAAGATTCAGGATTATTTACGATTTAGAGAGAAGGGCAGTAATAAAAAGCTGAGTAAATTCTGCAAAGAACTAAAAAGAAATAAGAAATGGCTTTCAGTGTGTATTGGGGAGGAGGGAGAGTGAAGAAATTATTACTAAAAGGAGCGTCAACCAGTAATCTAAAATGGATGAGCTACTGAACTGATTTCATAAATGGACCTTTACAAAGGGGGGAAAAACACAGAAGCAGATAGCCTATTCATAAGTAATGAAGGCATTTCAAAATGTGGGATGGTAATAGAATACTTGGAAAATACGGCTATAAATAGAAAACCAGTTCTATGTATAATATGTCCTTTACGTTAAATAAATTATAGTTTTTTTCAAAACATTGAGAATTAATTTGGGGGATAATAAACTGCTGAGATAGCAAGGGGTTGCAGAATCCATGAGAGGCACTGCTCCCTTTTCTTTCCCCCCCTCAGAAAAGGGATGGATCCAGGTTGGATTTGTTTTGTTAGTGCATCTTCAACAGAACTGAAGTCTACTCAGTGACAATAATGTAAAACCCACTGAAACGATCGGGTTACTTGCATTGCATTAAAGAACAGGAGTTTTGTGCTTATGGGAATAGTCTTTTTAAACACCTAGTATACAGTAGGTGCCACACCAAAAATCACTAAAAGGTTCTTACCAATAGCTTCTAATCAAGGATTATATTGTTTGACATGTGCAGAACAGGGAAGAGAGAGATAGTGTCAGTGTCAAAGAATTCTGTTAAATTGTATGTAAATTTCTCAATGATTTTTTAATATTAATTTTTGCATGCAAGATAGCAAAAGTAAATTCAGAAGGAGCTGAATGTTGTGAAGAACGAAAATGTGTAAGGTTGACACTATGAACCTAAGATTTTCCCCATGCTACTATAGAGAGTGCACAGACAAAGTTGTGGAATTGCTGCAAAGCATTGGCAGTTAGAAAAATGATGGAACAGTTGCTGTGATGCTCGTAAATGTGGATCCTGGGCAACACCGTTTCTAAAACATTTTTTCTGAGTAAAGCTGCATTTAAGGGTTGGAAGTAATGATTTATAAAGAAATATGAAAAGAATTAGATATGTTTAACTTAGCAAAATAAATGAAAAGTGTGGTACTTGTCCACAAGCATATGAAGAGCATAAACAGAAACCACAGAGAAGAATTGCTTTGGACAGGGCCTAAGGAATGCAAATGAAATGTATTGTGATCATAATACAAGGAGGAAAATGTATCTCAGATATCAGGTAATATCCTCCATTAGCAAGATTTATGAGACCCATCATGATAGGAGTATGAAGGAAATGATGGAAAGTCCATTGACTGAGTCAACTGAAATTGGATTAAAAGATGTAGAGCAGTTCAGCCCTGAAAAGGAAGTTGTCATATGCCTAACAAACACTTCAGACTATAGCAAAACCACAGCACAACTAAGACATATTTCCAAGTTTTTCCCTTGACTTCACTGATGTCCTGGTTCTGTCCTGGTGTAAGAGTTCAGGTGTACAGTCACTGAGCAAGTGTCCCTTGGTCGGGTTAAGCACAGGCTTCTCTCTCACATGAAGTTTCATCTGAATCTTGTAGCAATGAGTCTTTGTAAATACTACTCTGGTCGTACGCTCCCTCACCTGGTGAGTGTCCCTAGAACCAGTCTGCCAAGAAACTGGGGACAGAAGATCTTGATCCCACTCTGCTTTCCAGTTCACAGGTGCTTGCATGGAGGCCTCCCAGACTCTGAGGCTCACTTCAGAAGCTCCAGAGTGTTGAGTCTGGTTGCCTGGCACTGCTTCAGGAAACTCTGGCTCTGGTTGTCTGGTGATAAGCCTAAGTGGTAGACTTGGAAGTGGTCCCATTCTTTTTCACCTTCAGCAACTTGCTTTCAGGAGTCAGTTGCTGCCAGAGCTGAAGCAGACTGATGGTTTAGCATCTAGCACCAAGTGTTTCTTTGGCACTGCTCCATATCTTATATCATGCTCAGCACAAAAGAACTTCTGAGTATTTATTGAGCCTCTCTCCACAGCTGGCTTCATCACAGGCTCCTGGGTCAGTGCTATTGTCATAATGGCAGATTTTATTGGAACTTCTTACCTGAGAACATGGCTGCACTGTTCAACTCCTGGAAACCTCCGTGTGGTAGTCGTTGGTCAGGTTTTGCCCCATTTTAGCTCTTCATGAAGCAATGTTGTCAGTTCACTTTATCACATTACCAGGGCTGTACGCTCAGCCTTGAGCCATTTGCTGCTTTCCCTTCAGGGAATCCAAGACAACCACACATAACTTCTTTGAAAAACTTAAGAGGATGGTTGTCCTTGAAAGGCCCCTTCTGGATCTAGATCAGTGGTCTCCAAGGTGAGGTGTGCAAGAAAATCCATTGGGGTACAGGAAGAAAATATTTTTTTGTACAGTTTGTAAGTAAAATTAAAAAATTTAAAATAATGTTTATTTCATCCTTAGCTCATCATTTTTTTGGTTTCTATTTTGTGTGTTTTATAAAGCATATAATATAGTAGTAGATGTATATAATTTATAAATAAATATGCATATATTGGGGTGTATGCTCAAAATTTTTTTACTGATGGGGTTGTGCAATCAAAAACGTTTGGAGACCACTGATCTAGATATTCAGAGAAAGGTGAGGATAATGGCCATGGCACAAAAGTTCTTCCACAGAGAATCCTAAAGACTTATGTGAACCTTTTAAGAGGGAGTACGATGTGAGGATATAAAGTAGTGGAGAAAAGACCCTAGGCAGTGCTGCTGGGAGGTTCTGTACTCCGTGTCATCGTGTAAGTGCAAGAACTCGTCCTCACTACACGAGGGTGTATTTTACCCTTATCTAAATCCGCAATTGCTGTGCAGTTTAACACAGTAATTCCTGCCTTGTCTTCCTGGTTTTCTGTCTCTTTGCTGGTTCCTAGCACAGGATGTGCTGCTGCGCTCGTTGGCAGTCTAGTTTCCTCTCTTTATCTGGTTTCAGAGTATCTAGGCCTAGCTTGAATGGTCAGGCAACCACGAGTCCTGGGTCATCTGTCTCCAGCAAACGGGATAAAATGCAGCGGGTTCCACCCAAGGGCTGCTAACTACAGCCAGGTCATTCCCAACATGGATCTAGCAGTATGTGAAAGTGTGGCACATACTCATGGCCCTGGGCTTCAGCAGACTTGGTCATAGTGATATTGCCATGGCTCTGGACAGCATGAGGCCTCCTTGGAGGATGGAAGGTACTAAATAAGGAAAAGTGGTATCATTTTGTGAACTGCTGGGTCTCTGGCACCTGCAATCTCATTTTTCTCCGAGGTCAGTAACGTAGCCCGATCTAGGCAGCTTTTCTTGTATGGTGCATGTAGCATGTACCTGTTGCCAAAGCTGTGTGCTGCCAGATTTCCAGCCTTCATTCCAAATGAAGAGGTTGGAGCTTTCCTTACCTATGATAAGTCATTAAATATCACTCAATTACCCTTGTATTGAGCCTTTTTTCAAACTCAAGCTTACTTTACTGAAAGGCATCCTATCTTGATTTGAAGATATTAAAAGATGAAGAATCCTCCTTCCTTTGATAGGGTAGGGTTTTTTAATGTCTAATCATTCTCACTATAAAACTGTGCCTTATTTCTAATTTAAACTGGTCTGGCTTCAGCTTCCAGCAATTGGTTCTTGTTATGCCTTTCTCAGCTAGATTAAAGAGCCCTTTAGGACCTGGTATTTTCTCCCTTTGAAGGTACTTATACATCGTAATCAAGCCATCTCTTGATCTTTTTAATAAACTAAACAGATTGAGCTCCTTAAGTCTCTCATTCTGAGGCAGTTATTCCAGTTCTCAAATAATTTTTATGACTCTGCACTGTCTCCAATTTTCCTGTGTCCTTTTAAAAATGCAGACACCAGAAACAAAGGCAGTCAGGGAATTTACAGTCAACTGTTTATCCGTATTCCCTAAATCCTTTAGGTTCTCTTATTTTCATGGTATAGTTTCCCCAGTCTGTAGAAGACTTGTTATTCCCAGCTTTTATCAACTATGACTGCTAACATAATTTGATCCAGGTGAGCCAGAACCAGAATAACATAATCCTTGTCAGATTTTTGTCCCATTGTAGCTTTAATTGTAACTTGAATTTATTTAATCTGAGAAAGACAAGGGATAAAGTTTATTTTCTGAATATCCTATTAAAAGTGTTTTTTCTTATTGACCACAAGCTGTTTAATTCCGTTACTCATTCTGGAAGTCCAGTCTCTGGAAAGCCTGTGACAGAGAAGTGGTATTTCTACTGGCTCTTTGAAACAACACTAGCCAAGGAAATAGCGTCAGGTGTCACAGAGAGGAAAACAACCTGGAGAAGCCAGAAGTGTCACTCGGCAACCTTGCATGTCCATTGCTCTCCGTCTGGAAGAGAGAGACCCGGCGGTGCGAGCACGGCGCGCCTCTGGAAGGGCTCTCTGCAGCCCTTGGCCGTGGTGCCCATCCAGTGCATCCACCGAGACCTCGTTTCGAGGGCCTGTCAGCTTCTTGCAGGGGTATTAGATAAGAACATTTGTTTTCACTCATGTTTTTTTTAAACTACAGATGCTATATAATCACTCCACCTTTTCTAGTGTTTACCATTGGGTTTTTTTCTTCCTTGTCCTTTAAGTGTGGAAATTCCATGCTTGGTTTAGGAAATCCTGAGCAACAAACAGAGAACCCTTAAAAGCCCCTGTGAGCAGTATCGTGCCTGCTGTCCTGTTGCTCGTGCTCTGCCAGGCTGCTGCTCCTGGCCACTGTCAGACCCCAGACACTGGACTGGATGGACCCACGCTCTGATCTGTGTCACTGTTCTTGGGCTTTGTTTGCCCTCTTGTATTAAATCATTAGCTCTTGGGAACTGGGATCTTTGTGTATTTTACATTCTAAAATGAGAAGAACTTGAGTTGTTTGGGACCTTCAGAAATTGTTATTTTTTGTTATTTTTTTTAACTGAGTCTATTAGTTTTTGTAGAGGAAATGGAGGCTTCTGCAGCCCTCCGTAAGTGATCTAAGTGCCCAGGATGGTATTTTAGTGGAGGCAATGGTCTTGAGAGATAACACAGGTGGATGGTGGCCAAACTGGAGGACACAGTTCAGGAACTGTTCACTCTTAACGAGCCTAGAAGGCTGCCCTGTTTTGTACAGGGAATGCTCCTCTCACTGAGGATTTTCTAAAACTGTCTAGTACTGCTTGTAGGACTCAGCTGGTGCTTTCCATTGTTTTTCCTGCAATGTATTTGTGTTTATTAAGGGGATGCTGGAAGACATCCCACCCCCCAAAAACCCTGAGATCTTTACATGTGTAAAGGGGGCCTTGGGGAACAATGCTATTCCTGTTGAAATCCGCTCATCCCCTCTTGGTCTCCTTTCCTATCCTCTTGTTATCGGTCATTATCTTCTGCTGAGTATGAGAAAACCTGAAGCCTGATCTGGGGTACATTGTGTTGACAATATTGGGCATTTTTTTCTGTTGCATCAACCACCTCTCGGTCTCTGAGGTATTTATCCCTGCAATTATCCTCAAGGTAGGCAACAGCTCTTCCCCTCGCTTTACGACGGGAGGAGAAGCGGAGGTCCGGGAAGTTTCAGGAGGTCAGGGCTTGAGCTCAGATCTCTCGGGTCTGGGGTAACTATGCCTCCTCTCTGTTCTGTCTTTTAAAAAAATGCAGCAGATATTAGTTCTAAGAATGGCTTTCATCTGTACTGTGCTGCCTTCAGAACCCCCAGTGCAGGGTTACAGAACAGAGGGGAAGAACAGGAACAATTCCCCGTT
>NW_010323279.1:0-3783 GCF_000700745.2 Antrostomus carolinensis | reverse complement strand
GGGGTTCTCCTTGGAGCCAGGGGAGCTTTTGTGAAGCTGCTCACAAGGTGGCCCCTTCCCCCACTCCAAAACCAGCCCCCCCACACACACCCACCCAACACGTATACACATCCAAACAGCACTTTGTCAGGGCGCAGTGTTTGTATGATGACGTTCAATCCCAGCTCTTGGAATCTTCCAGGTGTACAAGGCTGTAGAATTCAAACTAAAATACTGCATCTCCTTGGCTAGAGATACAATTCAGGTGGTATTTTAATATATAATATATAAAAAGCAAGCTCCATGTGCCACATCTATGCAGAAAAATCAGTTGCACGTGTACATTTAACACATGCCTCCAGCTTCTCTGAAGTTATAATATTCCGAAAACCAGAAGAGACATTTTATTGTGGAAACAAACATGCTGATTACAGGCTGCTACAACCTGCAGTCCCTTGCATTTTCCACCACACCCTCTTGAACTGGAATTACAAATGGCAAAAGTGAGGTTATCCAGACAAAAATACTTGTTGACAACCCTTTCAGACCACTACTGAGAGTGGGTTTTTTGATTTTCTGTTCCTTCCCCCAGAGCTTTCAGATTCACATCTACAATTACTTTCCCTAAGCTTTTTCAGACCTGGCACTGCTGTATCATTCTAAGACTAAAGCCAGTATTTTTCGACCTACAGTAAAGAAAATAAAACATCTGTTCTGCTACAGCAAAGTCAGTTTTCTCCTTTTTGAAGCAGGAGACAAAACTATGTGGTGAAAACATCTCCTTCTCAGGATGGATGAAGATAGTGGGGAAAAAAAAAACCTGGGAATATTGCCTGTAATGATTTTTACCTCCAGTCTTCAGTGAAGCAAATGCCTTGAGAGGTGAAGCCTTTTTAACCAGGAGAAGCTACTGGTTTGCCCTTTATTGCTTTTACACTAAAAGGAGCAAGAGGAATAACTCAGCAGCATGCTGACCAAATGATCTCAGGGCTGCACAAGCATACTCAGCAAAATGAACACTCCTCTTGGGGTAAGTGGCAGGGTAAATGCTGATTCAAATCAGGTAACTGCTGATTAATTTCCAGGGTAGGGTATGCCTACACAGAGGGCATTGGTCAAAAAACTATTTCTCAGCAGAAGAGAAGCATCACAGATGTGTCATGGTTGGAATCACTTCAAAACATTTACATAGGAAATATATGTCTTAATGAGGAACATCATAATAAGAATCCTAGAGAAAATTACTGGACTAATGAGAGAAAGTCCTGCCTCAGCAGAGATCTGTGAACATCTATTTATGTTACAGCGCTTTGACCTTTCAGCATCTAAGGCTCCATTTTTCATTATTCTTGTCATTTTGTGCACTCTGCCATGAAAGCCTGACTACCAAAATCCTTATTCCTGAGCAGACAGCTATCTTTATGAGCTGAAACCACTACTCAATTCTACTTATACCTGTGTAGATGGCTTTCCTCAAAGTCACCTGGGCAATGCTGCTTTCCATGCATGCATCTCTATTTGTGGCAGTTACCCTAACAGGAGCTCGAGGAAAACCTCCACTCCAGAATAACCACACATTGCTCCATCTGTGACACCACAAAGAAAACAGGGAGCAATTTCCTGCTTCAGCCACGGATTGCAAGGCCTTCTTTTGGCAATGGAGCAGAGTGTTGGTACCTCCTCTGGACCACAGCTCCAATGCTCCACGTTTGAGGTATAACTTCATCATTCAGACCCACTGCTGACTGCATCTGTACTGATATTTTTGTGTGTTTGGGGCACTAGTGCTCTTTTTGAATGAAATCCCCCCCACTTATTATGCATGAGTTCAGTTTGCAGATGTTTTGATACTTGCAAACTGAATTCTTTTTTGAGGAAACCAAGCCAGGTGCATATCAAGCCAGATGCCTACCAGGTACACTTGGCCCCTTCGGGAACTGTAAGGGTCCAAATCAACTGTTAGTCTTTTGACCAGTAATGAATCATTTGTGTGGTAGGAGCATTTCATCCAGGGATTGTGCCAGATCTAGTCCAGAGTAAAAATCTCCAAACTATATATACTGTGCAATACAGGGCCCTCAGCAACACCTAATCCTAATCCTACGCTCCGAGTAACTCAGTATATGAACTGTGTAGGTCTTCCCAGGACAACTCAGGGCACTATATCCCTTACCTGACTCTCTCTTCTTCAGCTCTTTTAAGCTCTGCATCCCGTTGCAGCACCTTCATTATTGCCTCTTGCTCCTCCTCTGTTAGAAAGCTCAGGTCAATCATCTTGTGTATGATAAAGTGTCCAGGAAGATCTTAAATCCTGCTGAGGAGAATAGTCTTGTAGTCCACTTTAAAGGTATAGAAGAGGTCTTTTTCAGCAAGCACTGAAAAAGCTGGACCAGGTTACAGTCTGTGGTTTAAAGAGCCCCAAATGTTGCTTTCTTGCAGTGGAGAACGTGCATGCTTCCCTAGATGAGAGACTTCTGGGAAATTGCTGCATTCCTTCTTGCCATCACAATGTCTTCTCAGCTTGTCCTCTCAGCTCTGCTTCCTAGAGTAACACTTCATTGACCCAGCATATCCAGTTTTCAAGAACAAACAAAATATCCCCTAAAAAAAGAGATAAGGAACAACAAGCTGTAACATCAGGGATCAAGGAAGTAGATTATGTGTGCATTTTTAATTAAAAGAAACAAGTTTTTCAGTATGATTAAACTACTTTGTGAAGTTCAAATGGTCACTTCAAGTCAAACCTGTTTTACAGGCCCCTTGAACAAGGTGGGCACGATAATATATTCCTTTCCAATATAACTCACACCTTAAAACACAGAATCAAGTGTCATCCAAATGATAAATTTTAAAATAAGTGCATTTTCAGTTGTCCTTTAAGAGAGCAGAACAATTTGGAGGAGAGGGAAGTGGGAGGGAAATCAAGAGCAGTTATCACATTCATTTAAAGTAAAAAAAAAAAAAAAGAAGTGTAGTCACAAGTATTTGCATTATATTGACATTAGATTCAAAAGCACACGAGAAATCACAGATACACGGGGAGAAAAGTCCGCTGCTGCTTGCAGCCCTGAGTCACAGCAAAGCAGTGGACAGAGTGAGGCAGCCCAACACGCATCTGAGGTGCCCACCTTCTGCCAGCATAGACTTGGATCATATCCATGAATTCTCTTCACAAGGGCTAGAAGATGGATTTTGTTTATTTAAAGAAAGATTACCTGAACTCCAGGAACAGAAGATTTTAAGGAAAAAAAATACCAACCACTTGGGCTAAAACTCACGAGCTTGCCACGCTGCCTTACTTACCATCAGCACATTTCCAGGACACCATTTTTGGCAAGTCACCAACCAAACAGAACAGAAGAACCATCCCATTAGAACAAGACACTGAACTTTTGGACCCTGCTCCACACCTACCAAACATTATGCCCTGCCTTCCACACCTGTCTTCCCACTCCAAGTCTTCAAAGACTCCTTGCCCCTTTCAGGGGATCAGAAAGGCAGCAGTCATCACAAGCCCTGGAGAAAAATCCCAGAGGAAGCCGTTGGAACCCTGCCAAACCTAACGTGTTGCAACAGCGAGATGGGAGGAGGCTGGGAATGTGTCAGAGGAATTTGCACGCTGCAGTTAGAGACTTAAGGAGAGTGTTCTCAAACTGGTGAAATGCCTTTTTCTGCAGGATTTTGTCTTCTATTTGTAACAAAAAATGTTTATTGCTCATAAAAAGCTTCTCACATGCTACTCGGAACTAAAAGCAACAGGTTCAAGAGATTAATTGCCCCTCTACTCCGCTCTCGTAAGGCCCC
>NW_010323278.1:1503-1957 GCF_000700745.2 Antrostomus carolinensis | reverse complement strand
TGAGCCCGCGCCGGGAGGGGGGAAAGCCGCGTCCCTCCCACACTCTGCAGTACCCACATCCCCGGAGCAAGGGGCTGAGCCCAGCCCTGCTCCCCCTAAAACACCCCCTGTGCCCACCCCAGAGGGCTCTGGGGTCCCTTTGGAGATGGAAGTGCTGGAAAATCCACACTAAAGATAAAAAGCAGCACAAAAATGAGGGGAGAGGGGGGAGACTGTGGGGAGGGGACCATGGGGAGGGGGAAACCTCCTACGGCACGGCACGGCACAGCACGGCATGGCACGGCTCTCACCAGCTCCAGCACTGTTCAAGGCCGAGGGAAGGAGCCAGGACAAACCACAGACGGGAGATAACCAGGTCCAGGCACCCACCAGTGGAGAAAAACCCCCCAGCAGAGAAGAGCCGGGTCCTGGGATGTCCCGTCCCCCCCTCTCCAGCATCCCACATCCCGTCT
Source organism: Antrostomus carolinensis (assembly GCF_000700745.2). Classification (NCBI taxonomy): domain Eukaryota; kingdom Metazoa; phylum Chordata; class Aves; order Caprimulgiformes; family Caprimulgidae; genus Antrostomus; species Antrostomus carolinensis. Next base: position 1,505 of record NW_010323278.1, on the reverse strand, counting down.
CC
>NW_010323278.1:855-1363 GCF_000700745.2 Antrostomus carolinensis | reverse complement strand
ATAAAAAACAGCATAAAAAGTAGCTCAGAAATGAGTTTGCAGCCGAGAAACCGGCGACAGCAAATTCCCAAGCTGGAGAGCAGTAAAATCCAGATCCAGGAGGAGGGGAAAAAATAGGAAAAAAAAAAGGAAAACAAGGAAAAAAAAAAGGGAGATTTAGTCAACAGCTGGCTGTGCTGGCACCGTGGGATTAGGGAGAGGAGTTGTGTTGGGGCTTAAGGTCTTGGGATCCTGCTCCGTTCCCCGAGCCAGGGTCCCTGCGGGAGCTGGCAAGGAGGAGGGGAAAAAATAGGAAAAAAAAAAGGAAAACAAGGAAAAAAAAAAGGGAGATTTAGTCAACAGCTGGCTGTGCTGGCACCGTGGGATTAGGGAGAGGAGTTGTGTTGGGGCTTAAGGTCTTGGGATCCTGCTCCGTTCCCCGAGCCAGGGTCCCTGCGGGAGCTGGCACAACCAAAATCAGGCAGCAGCTTGGAACCAGACAGGAAAAAAACCTCCAGAAACACCAAAC
>NW_010323278.1:322-775 GCF_000700745.2 Antrostomus carolinensis | reverse complement strand
TGCCTCCCCCCAGGTGAGGAGCCGTGGGACGGAGGTGTCGGTGTGGGGCAGGAGCTGCTGGTGCCACGGCCCCGTGGGACACGATGGAGGGGACCCGTGGGGGCCACAACCCCCCCGTGGGGGCCACAATCCCCCCGTGGGGGGCAGCTCCGTGCTGCTCTGTGCCTCTCCCGGGTTGTCACTGCCTCCCCGGGGTGGGGGGAAGCGTCCCAGGGTAGGGGGAGGACAGTCCCGGCGCCTCTCCCCGGGTTTTGCTGCACATTAACCAGCTGTTTACAGTGTAAACACAACGCAGGAGGCTCCAGCCCACCCCCAAACCCACCCCGGGAGAGGGGGGACAACCCCCGGGGAGATGTCCCCCAGCCCACCGGGGACAGGGCTGCTCCCAGCACAGCGGGAAAAGCCCCGTGTCACCCCCCTGGGGTCGGTGGGACCCTGTCCCCGTCACCACCG
>NW_010323278.1:0-223 GCF_000700745.2 Antrostomus carolinensis | reverse complement strand
TTTCCCCCCCCCCTCCCCCCAGCCCTGCCAGCGCAGAGCGACACGCGAGTCCCCGCTCAGCGGTCCCTGTCACCTGCGAGGGTCTCTCCACGTCCCCAACCCTCCCAGCTCCACAAACCTCTCCCCTGGCTCATCCCAGGGGTGTCTCCGGGGGGAAGGACGGTGCTGGCTGCCCAACCCCGTGGCTCCGGGCACTGCAGAGCCCCGGTACCGGTACCACCGG
>NW_010323277.1:8360-8696 GCF_000700745.2 Antrostomus carolinensis | reverse complement strand
CATTAGGCTGTGATGGGGGACACACAGCACCCACAAAATCACTGCACCCATGAGAGGGTATCTGGCCCCATGGGAGCATCACTCAGCCCCAAAATATGAAGAGTGGCCACCCCAGGGGGGGTTGCAGTTACTGCAGGAGTGAGGAAGGACCCCAAAAGAGAGCCCCCCTCCAGCCAAGTCACCTACAGCATCCATACCTTCCCCCCTGACTGATGCAGCTGGCTCAGAGACACATCCAGAGAAGTGCAACAAGTGTGATGAGTTCACGGCTGAGGGAACTGGGGTTGTTGAGCCTGGAGAAAAGGAGGCTGAGGGGAGACCTTCTGGCTCTCTCCA
>NW_010323277.1:8109-8338 GCF_000700745.2 Antrostomus carolinensis | reverse complement strand
GGTGGGTCTGTTCAACCAAGGAACAAGTGACAGGACAAGAGGAAATGGCCTCAAGTTGCACCAAGGGCAGTTGAGATGTACAGTGATAAGAGTTACTTTGAATTAAAGGGTTGTCAGGCATTGGTGAAGTCACCAGCCCTGGTGGTATTGAAAAAACATGTAGAATCATCAAACTAGACTGGTTTGGGTTGGAAGGGACCTTCAAGCTCATCCAGTTCCAACCCCCCTG
>NW_010323277.1:0-8098 GCF_000700745.2 Antrostomus carolinensis | reverse complement strand
ACACCTTCCACTAGACCAGGTTGCTCAAAGCCTCATCCAACCTGGCCTTGAACACTTCCAGGGAGGAGCGGCCACAGCGTCTCTGAGCAACCTGGGCCAGTGTCTCACCACCCTCACACCAAAGAATTTCTTCCTCCCATCTTCTCTCCATCTCCCCTCTGCCAGTTTCAAGCCATCACCCCTTGTCCTGTCACTCTCACCCTGCCCTTCTCCAAAGTCCCTCCCCAGCCTTCCTGGAGCCCCTTCAGGCCCTAGAAGGTCTCCCCTTGTAGATGTAACTCCTAGGGACATGTTTTAATTATGGGTGTGCAGTTGAACTGAATGATCTTAAGGGTCTTTTCCAACCACCAAGAGCTGAGGATGAGAGGCACCTAGCCCTCCAGGTTGAGGAGATCTCCCATGAGGGAACAGAAGCACAAGAGAATTGGGGTTTTTTTGCTGCAACGTGTTTATTATGTGCCAAAAACTACACCACAGCTTACTCCACGCGTCTGTAGGAGAGTGCAGTCTTGCCTGCATATACTACAATGAGGTAGAGACTTCACACACAGCTTCACAAAAACCCCACAAAGAGCAGCTGGGATATGCAACAATGCAACATCAGCTCAGCAGGAGGAAAAAAAAATAAAAAAGGGAGAAATTATGACACTGGTTCTTTGGCACACAGCTTCCAATAGAGGGGAAAGTAAAAAAAAATCAAAATAATAATAATTAATAATAATTAAAGTTCTCAAATCCCAGCAGCAGCATTTCAGTCGACTGCACTATTACTCCGCACGTTTCGGCAAGGAAAGGAAAATTACTTGTCCCCTCTAAGAGAAAGGGCTCCTCTGAACCTTCATCTGTCCACCGAAACGCAGCCCTTTTTGTAGCTAGTTACAAAAAGAAAAGTCAAGTCCCGTGACTTTGTGTGATTAAAAACCTCTATCAACCCCCCTTAAGTGCAACTTAAAAAAGTGCAACAAACTATTTTAAAACTATATACAGCAGCTCAGAGATCCTTTATCCGGTCCAGTTTCAAATCAAAAAAAAAAATATATAGCTCGTCCTGTTCCGTTGCAAACCCCCCTCAGATTTACAACTTCCCACCAGCAGCCCCCAGACACAAATTGCAATAATGTTAAAAGCTGCCAGGAAAGGAAAAAAATCTCTCGTTTCAAACGACTTAAAAACTGTTTTTTAAGAGTGTAAAAAGGAACTGGTAAAAACCCTCGAGCGTAAAATATGAAATATGATTTGGTTTAAATGAAGAGCAAAAAGTCTCCTTGTTGTTACAGTAAAAAACGCCAGCTGAACATTCAGTTTATGCCGTTCAGATGGGGGTTAAATGAATGGAAAGGCACTGTATGGCAACGGCAAAAAAATGGAGCCAATGAGACCTGCATTCTCACCATCAGTATTGCAAGGAATGTAAAAAAGCGCCTTTAATAAATAAAAAACCTAGGTGAAGGCATCTGCGTAAACACCTTCTTGACACGTGGCCCTTGTTTTTATTTTTTTAATTTTTTTTTTTTTTTCTTCTCATCAGCAAACTAGGAACCAAAGTCTGGGAACTGCAGAATTCTCTTGAGGGGTGCTTCCCCCCCCCCCTCAAAAAAAACCCCCAAACAAAACCCGACAAAATTGACTGTGCATTAGTGCAGAAACAAAAAGACCAGCAAGTGCAAACGTGAATGTAAGATTGTTTTTTTGTTTTTTGTTGTTTTTTTTTCCCCGTTAGTCCTCAGGAAGCGTGTTCCCAACCTGGGTCTGGCACCAGCAGGCAATGCTCGTGCGCTCTCCACTTGGCAGGTTCACAAAAGGACTTTCTCCTGCGCCTGGGACGGCCCCCGGAGCTTCGGCGACCTCTTTAGCTGGAATCTCTGTTCTTCTGGTTGCGCATCAGCGGGCGGTGGTGACGCAGGACCTCCATGGAGTGCTGCCAGTGCCAGCAGGAGCGACAGAAGTACTTGAAGCAGATCTGTGGGGAGAGCAGAGGGGTGACGCCATGGGGCGGAAGTTTCCAGGCAGGGAAAACAGACACTGGTTCACCAGCAAAGCAGCATCCCTTCCTTCCCTCCCTGGTTTTGCAGACCACGCCAGCACAGCAGATCTTTGAAGCAGAGGGAGGATTGGGTGTTGTGCTGAGCTTCCAGGTGTCACCACTTTTTAAAAAAGATTTGGAAAACCAGGAGCTGGGCACTGGAAGCAGCCTCCTGAGGGCACTTGCTGCCAGGGGCAGCAGCCAGGCTCTGCCTGTGCTCACTGGGCTCCTGCTGTCACCTCTCCCAGCTGCTCATTTCCCACCCAGACTCCACAGGAAGCTGCTGGACCCCAGCCAAGCTCTTTCACCCACAGCAAGCAGAGGTCAGCCAGAGTCCTCTACATTTTGGGCAGCCCCAGGGTGATGGCATTCCAATTTCCAGCTCATCCTGGTTTGCAGAGCAGCAGCTCCCCCTCAGGGTGAGCATTGCCCAGTGTGGAAAGTTGCCTTTGCCTCCCAGTGAGTACCAGAGCTACCCCCCTCCTCCAAAACAAGGTCCTACTTGGGACTCTTGCATGGACACTTCAGCCTCCCCATTCTACAAGGGACAACAAGCATCTCCAGATGCTGAAGAGAAGGCAGGAAACCCTTCCAAAGCGCGGAAGCCAGGAGCCAAGTGCAGCTGGCAGGAGAAAGCCTTACTTGGTCTCTGCAGAAGAAAGGACCAGGTTGGGCGCTGCAGACTTGGCACATAGAATCCTCCAGGTACGGATCGATCTGAACCTGCGTGAGAAACAGGCAGTCAGCACGGAGCGCTGCTGGGCCTGACTGCCCATTCCCTGGGCAGCACCAACCCACCACCCTGGGTACCCCAAATCCATCAGCAGCACCCCTCAGGGCTGGCAGAGCAGCGCTTCAACACCTCCCTCTGCATCCGCAGGGATATGGGACGGGCCACGTGGGTCAGGGTGACCTCCAGCAGTACCACACATCACCCCCAGAATCAACTCCCCAGGCTGCCCCATCAGCTCCACTCACCTTTTTAGTAAACTTGGTAGTTTTGATTTCCACAAACGCAGCGGTCACTGCCTTCAGGTAACTGCGCTGGTTGTTAAAGGTGACACGGCCAGATCCTGGAACAGGCCAGAGGGCAAGTGTTAGACTGACCCGGCGCCTACAGCAGGAACTGGGAGAGCCTGAGAGGGATCTGCTGCCAGCACCACCACTTCCCCCACTCGACTCAGCCACTGGCAGGGAAGCAACTTCCACAGGGAGATGTATCCAAGGCCTGGTGGCTCTGCCTGCCTCCATCCCCAGGTGGGAACAGAACAGCTTTTCCACTGACACCTCCAGGCTGGGCAAGATGTGAGCTTACGAGCAGCAGCGCTCCCAGGAGGACTGGCAGCAGCTGGGCAGCCAGAGGCAGGCTCCACGCCTGCACCTGAAATAAGCTGGTGCTGACACAGCTCAGCAGCTTTTATTTTGAGCCTCCCACTCATCCTGGAGCTTTGGATTTTACAGTTTCATTGCCAGCCAGCAGTGTTCCTGCACCACTCCTTCCAGCCACATTTTATTAAGCTTCAGAAAAATGTATCTGTGCTTACCTATGAGTTTCTTTTCTCAGTGTGAGGGTTGCTTTGGCTGTTAGGAGATGGTCCTGCACGCCAGGAGACAGCTAAAGCTCAGCTCACAGGGCAAAGTGTTACCCAGAACCCATCTACTCCTCTCCTGTGCCATCACACATGCTGGAGGGCCTGGATGTGGCCTGGGATAACACTGTGTACAGGGAATCCTTCTTCTTCCAAGAGGGTCAATTCTATCTCCTACTGGGACCTCAAAAAGCCACCTGGGCAAAAGCTCTGTTGACCCAGATGAGCTGCCTTTGAGAGCAGCCCCTCATAACTACAGTCAGACACAGATTTCTCAAACCACACGCCTCTACCCGAGTCGATTTGGCACAAGGCAGGTTACACGCAGTGGTCATCCCTTGAGGAGCCTTCTGCCAAGCCGGGGCAGCAGTCAAGCAAGCCCCTGGTTGTACCCAATCTCAGCACAGGAGATGCTTCAATCAACACTACACAAAATTAGGGGACAGTTTAGTTACCAAAACTGAGTTCACACTGCTGAAACTCTACAGTGACTTCAAGGGTGGAAGTGTCAGTCTGCTGTTGGGAGCTGAAGACCTCACCTACTTGAGGGAGCGACCTGGGCTCTGCATGAAGCCACAGTTTTAGGACCTCGCAGTGCCTCACGGGGCAGTTTGGTGTGCAAGGCTTCATCCACCATCAAACAAACTAGGAATTCATTTAAAGTCTCATACTTCCATTTGCCATCCCTTGGGACTGTCCCCTCAAAGCTACTTCAGTGGTAAAGCATTGCAGCACCATGGTCCTAAACCCAGGCCTGGGGCACTAAGCCTTGACTAGAAAAGCCTGAAAGCTGTCCAAGGACAGTGACAAGCAGACAGCTCTGCAACACCAAACTCTGACATTGGTCCTGCTTGGCAGCACGCAGGAGATTCACAACTTACTGCAGCCTGAGCTTGGAAAGCCGGACCTCAGGCTGTAGGGTTTTTCCACACAAACCAGTAACCTCTGCCCCATGAGGCCACCAAGGAGGTACATGGGACACTGGTGACATGTTTCAGCTCCTGTGACACAAGTGGCAAGTGTCTCAGCAGGGCACACGGACAGGGTTGCTCTCCGGGGTACCACAGGGGCTGCAGAGCTCATGGCAGCAACTGAGCACCAGAGTCGCTGCATCCAGTGGTTTGTGGTTTCAGCCCCATCAGAGGAGGAGGAGAGCACTGTTCAAGAGCCACACACATCCCCAGTAACCCCCAGGAGATCCAGTCAGGAGGCTACTGGCTGCCTTGGAAGCCCAAAGAGCACCCTGGAAGGGATCTAAGCAGGACAGCAGGGACAGGATGCTGCCCATAAGTGTGGGTTCAACAGAGCTGCCCATAGCCCTGCCCCTGCTGCCCAACCACTGGCACCTCCCCAGCAGGAAGGGCCAGCAGGTCCCAGTTTGCCCTGATGGGTAAGACACACAAGGGGTAGAACCTGGGTAAGACCCATAGCCATCTGCTCTGGGGACTGACGAGCAGTTCAAGTAGCATCTAATGACCATTCACAGCACTGAACAAGGGTAGAAAACCCTTCAGCAAGGGTTTTTTTATGCCTAAAGAGATATTAAGAACCTCAAGCTGCTCCAGAATGATCTAGGACATCCCTCCCCTGGGCAGTCCTCCCACTGTGGGACCAAGAGACACTCCTGCAGTTACTGATCCTGGTGGGATCACCACTTACCAATGGGATACTTGTGCTTGTCTGTGTCAATGCCAGCATAGACCACCCCTCCAAACAGGTCATACATGACAGCTGCCAGGGCTTCTGCATTCAGCATCCCGTGCAGAGCCCCCACGAACACCGTCTTGCTGGGATCGAGCCGCTGCGATGGACTACGCACAAAGTTGCTGTCTGCCAGCACCCATGGGATCACCTGCACCTGAACACACACACAAACAGGCTGGGTTGGCCAAGGGTCTGCAAAGCCACAGGCTGTGCTGCTCTACAGTGCCCTCAGCTGACAGCAGAAGTCATCCCAGACCCTCAAATTTCATCCTCAATTTGCAAATGTCCCTTTGCTATTGTTGCTCGGGGTCTGCATCCAGGGTACTACAGCTCTGGAGCTCCAGACACCTCAGGAGAGCCCACAATGCCTGTTCAAGGAAATAAAAACAGCCACACTGCTCTGCTTCCAGCCAAACTGGAATCCAAAACACTGGTCCCTCTTGGAAACAATCCGTGCACGAGTGGATTTCACTGCCTGCACCTACATTTACAGCCCCATCAGATGCCTCCCTGCACTGAAGAACATTGTTGGAGATCAGTGAAAAAACCCACCCACTGCCAATTTCAACAGGAGCTTCCATCTGATATAGAGCTCCAAAGAGGAGAAACTTCTGCCAGAGCTAAATCACCAAGTGCTGCCAACAGCCAGACAATGGGAGAGCTGGTGGGAGTGCAGTTAGCTTGCGCCTGTCTAGAGAAGAGACAGATCTCAGTTCCTTTACTCTAAACTCATGTGGTTGTACCCAATCTACAGCTAAGGTCCCCCTTTATTGGAAGGCCAACCTGAACCTCTGGCAGCCTCAGCACCTCCAGAGCACAGGTCAGCCAGCCCAGGCAGGGGAGCAGCTGCAGTTACAGCTGTGGATCCAAAATATCTGCTTGCGGTGAGCATGAAAATCATTCTTTCTGCAAGCAGATGAGGTCTAATAAAGCACCAAAGGGATCAAAGTCCATCTCCGCAAGCAAAGGTGCGCTGAACAGAGCATGAAATAGCAAAATCCCTGTTCCTGTGCTCCTTTCCAGGTAACCAAAGCTGCTCAGCTTCAGGAAGTCAGGGTCTGCGACAGATCCAGGAGCTCCAGGTCATAATTCCTGACACAAGCTATTGTGACGGGCACAAACAATGACCTGACTCTTCCCTCCTTGCCTTCATGCATCCCTGCTGCAGGAACACATCCGTTAAAGATGGCCCAGAGCCAGTTTGGATTCTGCTGCTCTGTTCTAGCCCAGCTTTCCTGGAGCAAAGCAACACTGTGCACTCTCTTGTCCCCAAGGATCTCATCAGCATCTCCTGCTGTCATCCGTAGGGCTACTCTCATGGGCCTGCTCACCTCTTTGCAGCGCATCCTGCGGCTGGACATCTTGAAGTAATATTCACTGAGCCCGTCAGGACTCAGCAGGTCCTGGGAGCATGCCTGGAGCAGAGCACGCACAGATTTCTCTGACTCAAACACCAGGTAGACATATCCTTTAGAGGAAAAGGGAAAGAAACAGTTGTTAGAACCGTAGCAGAGGAGAAACGGATCATCTCAATTTGCAGATGCCCTCAAAAAAATCACTCAGGTCCAACCCAAAGTATCTGCACTTGCTGCCCCCAACCCCTTCCAGGGGACAGCAGTGATTTGCAGCACCTGCCCCACAGCAGACACTAGATCTGAGATCCACAGAGCCTGGCCAAGCTGGGAAAGAGCCTAAAATCAGCATGGCACAAGGGGATGGGCTGCCCAGGCCCAGTGCCATTTGGGTCACTGTCCCCCACACACACAGCCACATCTAGATGTGACAAATGGCACCACCAGCCTGGCCACAGTGTGGTCTGCAGAAAAACAGACTTTGCTTCACATTTGAGATGTCTTGGCCCAGGAATAGAAGCTCAGGGTTTTAAAATCACTTCCATCAGCACAGCACTTTGTACCTCGCGTTGTTCTGGTGACTGAGGCACCACTGAGCCTACCAACGAGTCACTTCTTACACCAGAACTTGTTCCTGCTCACACTACACATCGGCCCAGCTACTTCAGACAGGATGATGCTCACCAGTCCCCACAGCCTGCCAGCTCGCTGCAGATGCACGTTCAGCATCACCACGTGCGCTTTACGCTGGGGCGTGCGTGCTTTGGGTGCCTGCACTGGCGGTGGGGACTAGCAGCTATTGTCAAGAGCGCCTCAGCCCTACACCGGGCTCCAGAAGCACCAGAGAAGGTTTCCCCCACCCCACACAGGTGGGGACACCAGGTTAGAGGTGACAGTGCTCCGCAGCCCTGGTGATGACCCAAGTGAGAGCAGGACATTTACCCTAGGGTGCTCTGTACCATCCAGTCACCAGCATGCAGCCGTACCATCCCAGCATCCGTGCTGTAACATAGCATGGGGAAAAAAGTAACCCTACCGTGTCGCTATTACCTTTAGGCATATTACCTTTGGGAGGGCAGCGTGGGTGTTTGCCATCCTTACCAGGCCACTCCACACTCAGTGAGCCAAAAACACGGAAGGTGTTGATCAGTCCAGCTATGGATAAAAGGAGAGAAGTCAGTGTTCCCACAAAAAACTGTCCTACGCCCTCCTGATGTTAAAACCCAAGGGCTCACCTTCCGTTATGTCCCACGGGACTCCTCCCAGGAATACTTTGCAGGAGTAAACGGGGTTCTTATAGTTTCGGGGAGGCAGCTGCCCACTCCAGGTGCAGGTTGCTTCATTCACAGCTTGAACAAACACAAATACCACTCAGTACAAGACCAACCACATGAATCTGAACAAGGGCAAGTGCTGGATCTTGCACCTGG
>NW_010323276.1:0-2143 GCF_000700745.2 Antrostomus carolinensis | reverse complement strand
CCTTGCTGTTTATCAAGTCAATACATAATTTGTTGTGCTGCATCTCAAAATGCATTGTGAAGATAGTTTGCCAGTTGGCAGTGCTGATGGTAAATTGAAGAAAGATTTCTTGACTGAATCTAAAACATAGAGTGTTTCTAATTTGTTGTAAGCAAATATGGCTACAGTTCATCCTCCTGAAAAAAATAAAAATTGGGTAATTCAATAATGCAAATGGCAAGGCCACATGCATGACCATTGGTAGCCATAGCTTTCTGAATCAGAAAAGACTCAAAAAGAGAAAGACCTAAGTATAATAATATTTGCTGTAAGTTTGAGTAGGAACTAAGAATATACTGTGCCTGTTAAGATCTCTTACCAGTTACACCAGAAGAAGTGTCTAGAGCAGAGGTAGTAAAATTTAAGTGCTGGTACATAAAGCAGTAGTGACAACACATACAGAATACTCTGCATCATTGTTATGATTGATTACCAGCTTTAAGAAGGATTTGATCTGTCTGGAACAGGTGAAGAGAAGGGCTATCTGTAGAAACAGTTGGATATAGTTTCTATCATGCTTCAGGAGAATAAATGGTCTTGGATTGTTTCTCCTTGCTAGTTAAAGACAAGTAAGATTACTGTAGGAGAGTGATGAAGAATGTCTGCCCAGTAGTAAAGGATTATAACCTAGTTTATGAATTTTTTAAAGCTGTAATTTAGAACAAAAATTTCTTACACAGATTAAGTGAAATTTTGTAATACCTTTCAGATTGGAACATCCATTATAATTCAGCCCTCCATGTAAGCTGATCTTACACTTTCATCTTCCCTTTTGCAAAAATAAGCCTTTCCCAAAACACAGGTCGATAGTCATACATAAGGTTCATGAATTGCTATTGTACTCTTAAAAGGCAGATATCACGGGAAGGATCCATTCAATTATAAGGTGCTTTTTTTTTTTTTTTTAAACTCAACCACCAAACCATTATTATAAAGGTAAAAACAAACAAACAAGGGAAGAAAAAAAAATCCTCAAACCCGAAAAACCTATAGCAGAATTAGCTGCATCCCTAAATGTTACAGCTGCTCCTCTAGGCATGTAATATACCACAACTGAGGCAACATGTGCTTTCAGAAAAGCTAGGGAAGTGAAATAAACTTATCAGATCTGCTTTAATATACTCAGGACAACAAGCTAGACTAAATAAGATCAACTAGCTGACAGTGCATAAGCATTTATCCTAAAACTCAACAGAACAGAAAAAATCAATAGCACAAAACAGAAGGGCATGAGTTTGGAAGACTGGTAGTTGAAAGGACTGCTTGGAACAGTAAGTTCATCTACTGGAAATGACTGTGAAAGCTGGTCATATGACGTATACAGACCATTTGCATCCTGTCAGCATGATAAGCTTTGGGAAATGTGTTTCTAACAGAAACAGAGACAAGCTAGTGTTCAGGCTCTGCTTCATCTGGAACCCCCTTATGGTTAAAGCATCTCTGGTCAGAAAAGACATACACAAACTAGAGTGTAGAAAAAGGCTGCTCTGATGACAGGAACGTCTCCTACAACAGAAAGACTGAAAATCCTGTCAGAATGCTATCTGGAAAGGGAAATGGTTGGTCTCTTACAGATAAAGAGGAGCTAAACATCAGTGGGGAATGAGTCATTTAGATGTGTGTGATCTGACATCTACAAAGGCAGTGACCACAGCTGGAGGAGCAGGAGAGGATGCCCTCAGCTATTCTGCTCCTCACTCCCCATAAGGGCACCACAATGTGACATGAGCAGTTAATTAGACTAAATAGAACCATTATAATTTCTGGTTTATTCTATTGCATGCAAAAGAATCAATGGTAGGAAAAGAATTTCAGACCTTTCTGCTAAGATGTGCCCTTCTGAACACTACTGAATAGCAAGAACATGCTGCTCTTCAGTGCAAGAATGCAGTTCAGGTAGTATCAGACCCTGGTGCAATTTAAAGTAACCTTGTTGCAGATTATCTAATTTCATTACAATTTACCAAGATTCTAAAAGCTTAAAGCCACAGCTCTAATGAGGCCTGAACCTGAGAAACCAACACTAATGATCAAAGCCTGATCAAGATCAGGGTCTTAATAGTTGAGAAGTTTGTGGGCTTCCAGGTCTTATGATCAGCCTGTT
>NW_010323275.1:12079-15839 GCF_000700745.2 Antrostomus carolinensis | reverse complement strand
GCGGAGAGACCGAGACATTTGGGAACACATCACCCTAAAAACCGGGTGCCAGGCGGTGCCTTGCGTCCTAAATGTAGCCGTCCCACACTGATTGCCTTTTCCCCCTCTCCTTTGGCTTTTTTCCCTCACTCTTTTATTGACAAATAAATCTCTGTGTGTCTCCTGTGGATAAATAAACACTCTTCTTTGGGGATACTGAATCCTGGTCTTCAGAAAGAGAAGGAAACAAACAACAGAAAAAACCCCCGAAAGAACCAAGCCCAAACCCAGCCCAATAAAGATGCAGACCCGTGAATGCACACACACGCACGTATCGGGTAGGGATGCTCTAAGAGCTGGCTGCACTGGCTGCAAACCCAGATCTGCAATTCTAAATGAACCCATGTACTCCCTGACATTTGTTTACAAAAGAAGTTGAGAATGATTGGTGTTTTAGGAAGCCTGTTTTATGGCAAGTTACTTGATCATGATTTATTAATTAAGGGGGAAGACAAACCCTGGAAATAAAGTGTTTTTTAATTAACTGAATCATGACAGGGTTGGTTGTTAAAATCGTATTAAGTAGATATCGGATGTTCTCTGTCCTAGATTGGGTAATCTCATAGTTTCCACTGGTTAGTGAGTGTTTAACCACTGGAGCATAAGGTTTTGATTTTTTTTTCTTTTCCTAAAAGAGTGGATTGTTGTCCACACAATCTTTTTTTGCCATTTTGACCATGCTAACATTTTTTGCTCCATCTTTGGCTGGCAGATGAGAAAGCTAAATCTGAACACACTGTTCTTGGCAATGACTTGTCTTTCCACTCCTCCAGTCAGTGGTATCATGATTTCCATCTTGAATTCTATTTCTGCCTTACTGGGAGGGCACTAAATTTTACCCCATTGTTTCCCTACTTGGTGCAGAATCTTCACAGCAAAAAGCAAGCAAATGCATAGCTGAAAAAAGAGTTAACCAGCTGAGTTGCTTTCCAACGGACTTCACTGCCCAAAAGACTTGCAATGTCATCAGTGGGGACAACCTGCCGCTGGCATCTGTCCCCCAGCCTCCACCAGCCCTCTCAGAGGCACTTGGGAGCCTACAGGGAAGTGCTCACGGTCACCTATTTAATTTTTAGTGCTCTGTAATAACAAAAAAATAAGAACTTTTTACGTGTGACACAGATTAATTTGTCCAGGTTGATGGACATCATAAATGCTCAAGGCTCCTTTTGTGTGCAGTGGCTCTTTGTACACTGCATCCTCCAATACAAACGTATTTCTTTTCCAAGTTATCATTTCTAATTTGTACAACACCTTAATTTGTTTGGGTAGCAAGAAATAAAACTCTCTAATATCCTGTTTTATATTTACAGTATATAGTCCTGGGTCTTGGCCATCCTCTTGTTGGATCGTTACCTTCCAGACTTCCTGCCCTTAATGGGAACTTGTGGAAGAGAAACCCCCCTGGAAGGCTGTTTAGTGCAATTCCCTTCACGCTGGCTACTGATTCCCAACCTGTTTCATGGGCTAATAATTCCCTCTGCTAAAGGCTGGTTCTTACTCGGTAGCAGAATTACCCAACACAACCTGTCCCAATATTTGTTTTCCTTTGCTTTTCAAACCCCATACAAAGTGAAATGTAAGTTTCCTTCCTTTTTCCAGAGTGATTCCGCTACAAAGAACATCAGTCAGAGATCTCAGCTGTCTTGTCTACGTACTTTTTTGGGACTGCGTTCAGGCTTCATACATCAAAATAAATTGACCTGTGCTTTCCAGCAGGAAGCAGAAGGGCTATGTCTGCTGAAACAAAAGCTGTGTGGAGAGCAAGATGAAAGTATACAAATCTCTGGAGATGTAGTATGTAAGTAAGTCTGCCATTCAGCTTTATTTTAATTTGGTTAAAAAATAAATCTTGCTTCTGACAGTCAGCTACTAGATTTTAATCAAACCCATCTAGCCTGCATGCTTTCTGCACAAGTATTCAGACTGCTTTGGTTTCTTGCTGGATCAGAAATGAAGAACATTTCTTCCTATTAAGCCTGAAATCTGAGCTATGCAATGTGGGACTTCAAAGTGGGTGTTTTGTCAGGGATGGGTCAGAAATGCAGCTTGCTGGTGACGCAGAGAGCTCAGGAATCCCAGCGCCCGATCTGGTCTGAGGCAGTGCTCCCGCTTTGTTATCATTGATACAACTTCTGTCGCGTCCTGTCCCGTCTGTGTCCCCCTCCTCAGGTCTGGTCTTTCATGCAGCACTGTGAGATCAATACATCTCTGCATCCCCTTCCCTCCTCCCCCCAGAATTTATCTTTAAGCATCCAGAAAAAAAATTCTTGACATCAGTATAAAGAAACAGTGGCATATGAACTGAGATAGAGCACGTGCCAAGGTACCTTCTGGTTCTGCTTGAGTGAGGATGTCAAGTTACACATGGTTATTTTGCAGTTCAGCTCTGTTCTGTACCCTGTTTCTTGGCAGTAGAGCCCTGATTTCGAAAATCTGCATTTCTGCAATGACTTGGTGTTTGCTAAATAGGAATATCCCACGCTGCCCTCCAAGGTCCATGCTTGAGGATATTATTTTTCTGTGCTAAACAGCAAAGGAGAGGAGAGGAAGGGAAAGGACTGGTAATCTTCAAAATACTATTACAGCCATGATGTTCTTCTCAGAAACATCCTGACTGGAATTTCCCACACTTGCAAGCATTTCATGTCTCACCACACAACCCAAACTAACCCAAACTTTGAGGGATTGTTTTTCATCTCCAGAACTGGTGTTCCTTGATGCAGCTTTTAACTTTCCCACTTCCTGGGGAGTCACTTGATTATGGCTAAGCATTGGTAACAGTTTCAAAATCCTTGGTGTGTTTCCTAATATTTGTCTCAGTAATCCCGCAGCCTGCAGACCTGCTGTTGCAGGGAGCGTTTCTGCCGCCTGGAGATGAAAGGCCATTTTGCGTACTTTGAGCTGCGTCGTTTCTTCGCTCTGGCACCGGGCAGCTGAGGCGGATGTTGAGTGATGGGGGAGGTGGGCTTTTTCCAGCATCAGCTGCAGCCCACCCACCACAGGTCCTTAATTGGCTGGTCCAGTCAGTCTTGACGTTTGGTTGATGGTTCTTGCGCACATGCCTGATCAGCACCTCCCTTCTCCATATCCCGTCTCCTGCTGTGTCCCTGACTGCTGTTGCTTACGGCGCTGGGACGGCTTTGCAGTGTCAGACCCGCATCTCAGAGGTGGGAGACAAAGCGGATGCGCTGGGAGTACGCCAGGTCCACGACGTAGAGCAGCAGGTTGACGTAGGTGAAGATGGCAATCACCAGCTGGCTGTCCCAGGGGCACCTGCCCTTGGCACAGAGGCCGGGGCGCCGTGGGGAGCCGTACTTGCTGTCGAAGCAGAACACCGGCCAGATGACCGCTGCGCTCACGTACAGCAGCACGGCCCCCAAGGTGTAGATGACCACAGAACGCTCAAAGGGGAACCAGAGCAAGGCGGTCTTACCTGTGACGCTGAAGGCCACCACCACCACGGTCACCACAAAGCAAAAGCTGTAGACGGCCACACACCACTGCGTCGCCACGTATCTGCCATACTGGCTGTCATTCACCAGGGCCCCAAAGATGATGCAGGCCACAAAGGCCTGCACAATTTTCAGGAGCCCGGAGACAGTGGCCATGTAGCTGGTGACTTGTCCCGGTTTCGCCCTGGTTAAGAACACCTCGGTGGCGTACGTGATGAAGAGGAGGCCTGCGAAGACACTGGCTGGGGAGGGGGAAGCTCTCACCC
>NW_010323275.1:0-11983 GCF_000700745.2 Antrostomus carolinensis | reverse complement strand
GGTAGATCACGGCAGCCGTGACAGACATGAGTGTGGCGAGCATGGCAAAAGCAGCAGTGAAGTTTCCCCAGGAGATGCTCAGGCAGCTGTGCAGATGCGTGAATTCACAGGTGATGATGAAGACAGTGACGGCGAAACAGAAGGTCCAGACAAACATGCAGAAGGTGCCGTACGCGGGTGCCGTACGCAGCGCTGAATCCTCCCTGGTGGGCTACCAGGCTGAATGTGGTGCATCCAAACGTCATCTGCAGCAAACGAGCTATTCCCACTGGGGATGTCACGGCAGCCGTGTTCAGATAAGGCCCCCCCGTGCTCTCCATCATCTTTCCAGTCCAGCAGACAATGCAGTTAATACCCTTAACTGTTAAGGGTAAGTTAATACCCCCCCCCAAAGTCCTTTCAGGGTTTTGCTCTTTTGCCCTGAGTCACACCTGGTGCTGGATCAGCAGAGCAGCAGCTCCAATCCCCGCCTTGTCTCTCCCCGTATCGGTAGGTGCTGTGGTGACGCTGAGTGTGTGTTTCTGGCAGCCTCTCAGCGCAGACTTGCCGGATGCAAGGAGGTTACAGGCTGGCTCTTCCCACTGGCTGCGTTCTCAGGGTGCTGCGATCCACTCGCTCCACTTTCTCAGGTCTGAGACCTGCCCTGTATTCTGTCCGTTCAGTGTCTCTGTTCCCACATGATGGCTGAAAGGATCACTCTCCTGCAGGCTGACATTTATTCCATTTTAGCTCTGCAGCTGTAGCTCTCTGCTGCGCCATTCGCAGGAACCTAGGAGTATAAATAGGGGCGATATTAATAGTTCTGGAATGAGTCCTGCCCCCCTCAACTGCGTGAGCAGGTGTCATTTAACACTGGAGCTGTGAACTCCATCACAGGCTCTTGATCATCCTGCTGCCATCCCCCTGGAAAGGTTCGGGTCACTGGGACGCTGCTGTTCTCCCTGCAGCTGCCCTGCACCGTGCAGGCTGTGATCCCGCTGCAGAAATGAGCTCAGTCCTGCAGACCCAAGGCCCACTGAGCAGGGCACCAGCCCAATAGCACCACAAGTCCTATAAAAGGCTTCAGGCCAGAGGCTACAATAAAAGCTGACTCACTTTGCTCCATTTGATCTGCAGCAGTAATATATTTACCTGCTGTGAAAGGCACTGCTGCAATGTGAACATCAGTGAGAGTATTTGGGCAGATTTTGAACACTAGTCCGCACTGTCTCCTTAAACTCTTCCCTGTCTCTGTTTTACTTATATAGGAACTAGTTATTCTTGTATTGCTGAGTGCCAAAACCGAATACAATTGTAATAAATAAATAAATAAATAATTGCTTTGATATTCTTAGCTGTTTTGGAACACAGATTTCAATATATAGTGTCAAACCCTCCCTCCTCTTGGATCAAAGCTTTCCCAGGTAGCCATTTTTGCCATTCATTTCCCTAGACTTGGTCTCTAACCAAAAGCCTCTTAATTCCAACTCTAAAAGCCCCAAAGAAAATTTCTGATGCAGTTTCAGATTGGGAAAATTAAAAACATAACATAGTAGAAAAATTTCTCACTTACCTCATGGAAGCATTGCTGACTCCTCACCTGCAGACCAGCTCTCGCTGTGCTGGTCCTAGTATGGACACAGGATCTTCCCAGGAGCTCTGCACAGGTGCAGGGAGTCAGTGTGGCCAAGGGCCAGCCCAGAGCCTTAAACCCATTCTGAATGGTTCCAAGTGGTCATCAGCTGTGCTCATAAAGTCTGTAACTTCCTAACTGGGAATTATAATCAACCCATTATAATTTAGTAACAAAATAATAATTGCTTTATATTATTGGTTTTTATTCATATGTTAATGTAATGACGTGACACCCACCAATGAATCGCCACACACAGTGCTAGATGCTGAAGATATGACATAGATACTGAAGATAGATAATGAAGAGCTGAACAAAGAGAGTGTCTGCTTCAATTTATGATCTCAACATGTAGTTCTGGGGTGGCCTGGGTTTTCCAGGTGAGGGACACGGCTTCCCCTTCTCCCGTGACCCTTCCTTGTGCTGTGGCTGGGGACCTGGACCGGGTGGTTCGAGGAGCTCAGACAGCTGAAAGCTCCCAGACCCCTGGAAGAACACCCCTTCTTGGCAATTTGCAGCCTGCAAGGTCTGCTGGCACCAATGCTGCTGGCAGCACAGCTGTGCCTGGGATGTGTGACTGCAGCAGCTCCCGCTGCTGGGAAGTGTGCCTTCACACAAGGCTCTGCTTGGATAAAATGGGCTTTGGAAGTGATGTAGCATGTCCAGTTTCTGGCTCCTTGTTCCCACCCCTCCACCCTCCTCCCTTGCTCTCACACAGCTTGCCTACACACCTGCTCTGCGAGCTGGATCAGGATACTAATCTGAGATTTAAAAAAGAACATCAGAAAACTTGCACCTGACAGGAATTATTTTTAACCTGGAGTCATCACTGGTCTGATTTACACTGCAGATGTGCCTGGTTGTACCCACACAGCAGTGGCACTGACAAACAGAGCAGCCAGGTCCAGGGGACTGGACAGGAACTATTTTAAGCCAGTATTGTGCCGCGAGTCACTTGTGATCCAGCTGTGGCTTAAGACAAGAGACAAATGGAGACAGACACAGGTTACAGCAGGATTGCTTACAGTGAAAGGCCATGGATACATCACTCCAGCAGCTCATGGTCAGCATTTTGAAGGCCAGGGATAACTTTATGGAATGATTTGCCTAATAGTACAAATTTTGTGGATGCTAAGGTAAAAATGTGCCTACCTTCAGCTTTGTCACTGTCTTGTAACCTCACTGCCTCTTTCATGAAAACCCCTCCCCTTTTCCTTAAAAAGACCTCTGGTGCTAACTGTAGAAAACATGCATTCATTTGGGGTGGAAGTTGCACAATTAACATCACAACAACCAGGAAATGCAGCAAGAGAGCCAAGGAGCTCCAGGTGAACATGCTCTCACCCTGAGGTCTTGCTTGCCCTTCCTGACTCTGATGTTAATCCTTCACCTCTAGCAGAAGTTTCCCAGACTTTGTGTTACTGTCTGTGTGGTGGCATCTCCTGTAAAACAGAGGGACTGTGCTACAAGGCAAAGCTATTGCTGCTGTTGGACTCTCACCCATCCTGTCTGGGGACCCTGCTTTCTGCAGTCCTGCACAAAGTCCTGCAGGACCCTGTGCAGTCTCAGCACTCCATCAGTGATGCTCCGTTGCACCTAAACGCAGCTGAAATCACACTCATCCTTTTTCTCCTTAAGCCCTAGCAGGAGCCCCTCTAGGACCCCCCTCAACACTCCCCATTGTAGCATTTGGCTGCAACTCTACCACACTGGCTACGCGAGGTCAGCGAGGAAAAGTTTATTCAATATTTATTATGTGACAGTCAAGCGGCTGTGCTGAACACCACAGCTGCAGAAGAGTGATTTTAGAGTTTGCAGCCCACTGTGTTATTGCTTACGCTGTAACTTGCTGCATCACCTCCCATCTGACCAGGGACCAACACGCTCATGAGCACAGAGCTCATCCTTTCCTCTCTCCAGCACGGCACTGCCTCCTTGCAGCTGCCCCCAGTCCAGCACAGAGCTCCTGCCGGTGAGACTGGAGAACCTCTCCACGGCCTTCACTGCATTGTGGCTGGGTTTGGTGTGCATTACTCGCTTAGATCTGCATCCCTCCTCTGTGAGGGCTAAAGAATGCATTATCCAGGCGAGAGTGAGCTTCTCTCAGCCCCTGTGTATTAGCAGTGATTCCTGTAGTGACCAGAGGCACAGAGTCTACCCTCCAGCTTAGGACTGAAAGAAATGGTTTATGTTTGCAACGGCCAAGTCTGGGCCTGTAGTCATGCAGTGCTAATCCATACATGCTGCTATCAGTTTTTGGCTTCTTCGTTGCATTTTAATTCTGGCTCAATCATGTGATGCTTTTGGAGACAAGTTTTCCCTCTCAGCGGGAAACCATCTCATCTAGTCATAAGATCTGAAAGTACAAACACATGGCACTGAATTCTTCCAGTCTTGCCCTTTTTGCCACTGGCTTCCACATAGCAGATGTCACTGGGGATGAACTTAGAAGTGCCAGCTTTACAAAGGCTTGGGAAAATTAGATTTATTACACAAGTACAAGTATAGAGCTGGAAATAACCTCCTGGGTTTCCAGCTACAACTTGCAACCACATTGTATACTTTTTCTAACAAATTAGCCAAGTTCCCCTTTAAAAATATTTCTGAGACTTCTCTGTTATACATTTTAAAAGACTGTTGCAGAGGCACACTAAGCTAAAAGAGTGATCCCTGACTGCCAGGGATTTTTTCCAGTGCTTGCTCCAAACACTCTGGACACAACCTAGGGCACGTGCCGTATCTACAGGTGCACCATCTTGTCTATAGCCATCCTGCAAACAACTGATAATGCTCAATAGTTTCCCTCGGTGCTCCCAACTCCAGTCCTCAAGGAAATCCCATCTTCCTGTATGCTTTTACAAATGTTGTCTGTATGGAAGACACTTTTCTCAACTTAGTGACATGGAAAATGTAATCAGAACAATTTTACTTTTATACCCCAGTCATTAAAACATAAAGGATATCAGGAATCCCTAGACTGATCATAGGGAAACTCCACTGATAGTTTTTCCTGCATTTCATTTTGGCTGGGAACACCATTCATTTTCTCTTTAGCCACTTTTTTATCTTAAATGTGTACTAAACCCATCTTGCGCAATAGGACGGCGATTTCCTATGTGGCACTGCCTGACTGTTTGCTGAAGTCTGTGAAAAGTAAATGAATGGCTGAAGTTTTGTTCATTTTTGTGTTTTCCTACCTAAGACAATGGATCTTACAAATAGCACTACCATTTTAACCTGGCAAGACCTATCCTGAAAGTGCATGGAATTTTTCTAAAATTCGGCCCCAATTTTCTGTGGCCTACACATTGTGCAACCATTTACACAAGTGCAAGCAAATGCAAAGTCAGTATCAAGAACTTCTGCAGAATGGATGTAAATTACACTGCTTGTGCAGGTTTATCTACACCAGCCGCAGTACGCTACAGCACAAAGCTTTTCTGCAACTGCCCGTGTGCTTCCGCCCCAAGGAACAGTCTCTGGCTCTCCAGCCTCAGTCACACATTCCCGATCCCTCCCTTGTTCTCCTGCCGTTACCATCAAAGGGGATTCTGAGGTGGGCGTGTTCGCAAATGACTAGAAGAACAGAAATATGTTGGTGCTTGTCTTTTGTTCTTTGCCTTATGTTCCAAATGCTCCCCACTTTAAGACAAGCAAGACCGTCTGATCAAACATTTCTCTTGCTAGAATAGAGGCCTTTGCTGCAAAACCAGATCTCCCTGTATTTTAAAATGCAATGCCCTGGAACACCTGGCAAATCACAGTCAAGCTGAAAATGATGTGCGAGTATGCAAACATCAGATGCTGAGGGAAAACCTATGTGCTTAGACCTCATACTACAGCCTCTTCAGCAAACAATGACAAAGCCTACTGCAAGGGGAACACAGAAGTCTAATTATTACAAAATGTCAATACCACCCTCAGCCCTCTCCCAGGCACAAGTGATCATAAGGATAACCCATCCAAATGAGCAGCATATACAACTTTACAAAGACATATGTATGGTTCTCTGGTCAGCCCTTATAAATAGCATTTTACATATTAAAATAAATATGTCCACGTTGCCAAAGTAGCAAGAGGTTTCTTCGTTATTTAAAAAAAATATGTTACAAAACAATATCATTTATATTTCTTGCTTAGTTTAAAAAAAAAGTAATAAAAAAGTCATTTTATAAAATAATACGAAAGTAAATTGAGTACAAGAGTGTCCATCCCTAGCGCGTGTCCTGGGTTTGTATGTTATGACTCATCACGAGCTGCTGACCTCCAAGAAGTCACGTAATCATTCCTTCACCTTTAGTTGGACAAAAGAAATCCAGTGCTTGCTTTTTTCACCACTTGTATCAAGTCTATGATGTAAAATTCATGGCAAGGGAAGAGAAGTCCTAGATCTGGGGAAGGTTCTCATTGCTGCTATTTATGGCTTTGCTACTCCCTGTATCAGATTGCCTTGTGTAACACAGGAAGAGGATATGAATGGCCAAAACTGAGCCCTGGAGTTTGGAGGTAACAAGTTCCAGTCAAATGTGTAAGCAAGAAACTGCTTTTTTTTTTTTTTTTCTTGACACATCCTAGGCGTGCAAGAGTGTGGGAGCACGGGGGTGTGTACAGGTTTGAGCATGCATGGGTGTGAACGTGCATCTGCCTGCATGAGCGTAAGAAGATTAGAAAGTGTGGGAGAAGGGCTTAGAGTCTCCTCCTGATCTAATCTCTCTGCCCCTCTGAAGACCCCTTCCTAGTTTCCACTGCTGAGCATCCCCAGAAGTTTACTGGGCTCCAGGCCCTGTTGCTGTGCCATTTTCTGAACATCAAAACCCATGTGCATGAGGAACTGGATCACATTCATCTCCTGCCCTGTGAACTGGTCCCTGATGGTGGGGCACGAGGGGTTGCAGTGAGGCCACGGACAGCTGTCAATCAGATGAATTGGGCAGCCCTTCAGAGGAGCCTTCCCATTTTTGTTGCTCTCATGTAGGCTCCGATCCCAACAGTGCAGGGCACGGGGTAACGATGTCCCCTTCACCTGGATGTCTGTCCAGTGACTGAAAAGACAAACCGTACAGATCATATCAGAGGGGTCAGGCTGTCAGAATGGGTTAACTCCCCTACCATTTCCCTGTTGATCTTTCATAGAATCTGCAAAAGCACTCACTTGCGTGTAATGATCTCATGAGACAAACAGGCAGGAGCAAAGCTAGCACTAAAGGAAAAAAGGAAACATGGATTAGGTCTTGGAAGGACAAAGTAACTCCTGCTAAACAGAACCTTCCGGATTAGGTAGGGGGTGGAATTTCTGCTGCCCCCGGCAAGATTTTTAGAAACAGCAATGACTATCATAATATAAAACCCGACTGAACTGGAAAGTATTCAGAAGAAAAAGGATTCCATCCTGCCTAACAGTGCACATTTGCAACAAGAGATTCCTGAATTCCTGCTCCGGCATGAAGCACGTAAGGCACGTTAACAGTTCCTCCTCTGTTGTCTCATCACCTCTCTGGATGTTTTATGATTAGTACTTTTCAAAACATCCCTGTGAGGTTAATGGCTGAGCAACAGCAAGGAGTCTCAGACCTCACCTTGGAGGTAGGAAAGAAAAAAACATATTCCTATTGATAACAAAGGGTAGCTGATAATTGTGAAGTGGAAAATTACTTTCAATTTATCCAGAAACAAAAAAGGCAAGATTCTTGATGTAGACTAATAGTTACCAAATTTACAACACTTGTTTCTGCAGAGGTCAGAGAAATACTGCTAGGGTACTGGATAATTATCTCTTAGAAATATGTGTGCCAGGTTTTCCTCAATTAAATACTTACGTCACATCCTTCAAGGTGTTTCTCAGCTCTCTGCCCAGATTCTGGATATAGAGCCACTGCCCTTCCTGAACAGGCTGGCCAGTGAGGTGTACATTGTCTACAGTAAGCTGGGCCTCATCAAAGAGCCACTGGACAACAAAGACTGGACCTAAGAAGACAAAAAATTTGGAAAATGATTTGCTCCAAGTTAGCAGCAGATACAGAGGAAACCCTAGAATACATTTTTTTTCTCTCCTCTGATACTTACACCGAAGAGTGGGGTAAATTTTGTATCCAAAAAAGCAATTCCATTCCTCTCCCTCTTTAAACTGCAGCTTACAGCGTTCAGGAACAATGCCATTCCAATACCTAGAAGACAAGGCAATAACAGAAGGAAAGGCATAGCGCAATCTTAACAACGGCCTTTACACATCCCAGTCTATTTCTGTTCTGACTAGAGTTCCAACTTATGGACACCAGACTTCTTTCTTGGCTACATTGTCTCATCAATACATTTTAGAGCATCTACATTTGCATGCATTCTTTTGTACGTCTATAGAGTTTAAATTATTGTCTTTTCCAATAAAGCAATTGAAAAAACATTGATGTAGATGATAAAAACTCTTTAAGTATCAAAATGAAGGAAGATAAGGAGGACATCTTCTCCACACTCTAACCTCTTATTAAAGTGTACTGTAGAGCATCTGATTGTACCTTATTCCTCTTCTGATGGCTTCTGTTGGAGCACACGTTATGGTATCGATACAGTCAGTTCTGCGATACTGTTTATTATCCAGGAACCATCCGGAGTCTGCCAAGCCTCGAACCTGAATCCCTTGATAACCCATCTCTTCCAGCTGCTCTGCCACTCGATCCACATTCAGGAGCACTCCTGTCCCTCCAGCGCTGCAACAGCAACATTAATACTGCAGTCACAAAGCACACACAGCCATTAAACAGCTGGCTAGCATGCATATCCTCTCACAGCAGTGACAGCTTCATCCATCCACAGGACAATCCACCACTAACCAAGTTATTGCCTTGCTTTAGAAAACACGCAGAAGTAAACCCAGGGCTGAGTAACAATCCAATACCTCAGGAACCAAATCCTGTTCTTGTTCTTCATTCTGGGATATATATATATAAGCTTTCTGTCATTTGCAAGGGGTCTGACTGTGAGACAAATTCACCCTTTGCAACTACTATATTACACCCCTGTGCAACATATACCAAGTGTACCGTAGCTTTCTGCAAGATAGCGAGATTCAGAGCACCTGTGTCAGGAAAGTCTGATTCGTTAATTCAGGTGTCCCGAATCTATTCACAAGAGGCATGTGCCTCATGGTGTGGGCCACCAGGAGCCAGCATTCTTGATGCAGGGAAGAATGAACACATTCTCTCGCTCTTGCAAAGCTTTTACCTTGTTGTTCTCTCCATTTTCTCATAAGTGTACCTGGACCAAAAAATGAGGAAATAATGTTCTATCATCCCCTGTTGTACCAGGCAAAGGAGAAAAGCGAGAAGAGACACAGGGTTTGCTGTGTTAGTGTTACTTTACTCCTAGAAGTAGTTTTTCAGGAGCTGCTGAGACCTCCTCTCCAACAGCTTCTGCTGTGGAAATCTCCTATCTTCACCACAGGAAATCTTGTAGAGACCTACCTGCTCCCTGCTAGCAGCAGCACTTTTGCAGTGCTAAGACCTTTTCCCACCAGCTCCTTTATAACCTCCTGAATGATCAGTGCTCCCATGAAGGCATATTCACCTGGAACAGATAACTCAGTGTCAACAAAACTGTTTCCTGTCTAGGCTAAGATTTCTGCTTCCTCTCCACAAATGCTTAAGAACCTATGAAGGGATCGTGAACCCAAAACCAGGCCCATTTTCTCCACCTGTATCCAGTACATCTAGCAAGAGATATTCCCCCCCGTACAAAACTCCCAGAGTTCTCTCCTCATCAAACTGACAGCCAATGCCAATGCATGTATTAAGATGAATGATTCTTCATTTCCCAAAGAAACCTGCAGAAAGCTTTATCCTGACACGACAGTTCCTTTCCAAGGTCAAGTATCCTCCTGGTAGAAGTCTGAAACTAAATTCACTGTATTTGCCTCTCCGATCAGTAAAACCAAAGTCGCATTTGACTAACCATGGCTCCTCAGCTACACCATGTAATTTGCTGTGTGCTGGAACCTGGAGATTCATCTAAAAGGAATTTTGTTCCTCTAATCCTTGCATACTGCATCAGTGTAACATCTCTGCAAGCAGTGGCTCTGAACTATGTCAAAACAGCCTGAGCTAAAGAGATCAGGATGTTTTATCTGGAAGTAGCTTGATATTCTTTCCTGCCCTTCAGCAAGAAAAAGCCTGTTCTTCATTCATGTAATTTCACAGAAGTCTGGCCATATCCTTTAATGTGCGATGTCTGGGGCAGCAACAGCCCGTCAGCAACACTCACTTTTCTCAGACTTGGAAGAGGCACCACTCCAAACATCACTTGAGCAATAAGGGATGAATCTGTAAGAGAGAGCTGTGTGAGCACTGACGTTCCTTTGACATGCAAGGAGGGGTGAGGATAGGGTCAAGTAACTGGAAGAAAATTAAACCCTGGGAAGGGGAAAAGGGAAGAGTTTCTTGTCCAGTTAGACAACATGCCTTTTTGCACACCAACTGACAATTATAACTGTCTTGAATTTTCTCCTGAGCACTGGTTAGTTTTACTGAGTTAAACCAATAACATGTCTTTTATCAATCTAATTGAAGCACTGAGCTCAGTGGATGGAATGATGGGGCAAGATTTTGCTCTCAGCTGTCCCACTGATACGGTGGGTGGCCTGCCACAGGGAAACTCTCTGTGCTTCAGTTTTTCACATGAAAAATAGAAGATCTTGGCAATGCAATGCAAACACTGACTGCAGTCACTGGAGGTTTTTGAAGGAATTAAGTTATCTTCTCATTTTTGTCTCCAGCCTGCAGAATGCAAATTAACATCCCTCTCTTCTGCTTTTCCCTCCTATACAGATGCACATATAAACTGCTGGATTTCTCACTTCTCTTCTTTGAACCAGAAGAGCTGCTCCACATGCGTCTCAAATTGGCAAATGTGTAACATACTATCAGCTCACTGCTCACAACAGTATTTGCCACTTCAGTTATTTGAAAAGGCTCCCTAAGCTGTCCTCAGTTTTTCTTCACTAGATCACCCCACAACTCCAAGGAGACTGGACTTAAGTTTCTCCAGACCTCGCCAGAGCTACTTGTTAGAGAGGTGAACTAGAACAAATGAGGAAAGATCCAATTTCCTTTTGCATGTGTTAGTTTGAATCTGTCTTTGTAGCGTTCTGGCTGGCCTGAAGGGCAGGAGATGCTGTTTAAGTAGAAACCTCCCTCCGTTTTCCATCCTTACACCATGTTTGCATTCCACCAGTGGGGATTTTCTTCTGGTTGTGATGACAGGATCCCGGTTCCTGCAGATGGGCACAAAGAAACAAGACATGTACAAATGACAGTCTATGACTTCAGAGAAACTGTATGACCCGCGTGCAGAATCCCTGACCACACAGAAAACAAACATTCACAATGAAAAACTTTGGTAAGGGAAGTGGAAGAAACATTTCTAAATTTGTCCTTAGGCATATGTGACTTTCAGAATTTGATTCATGCTAGAGATTAAGCCTGCCTACAAGTCTCTTGTACTACAGAAAAGAACCCATGACACATACCTATAAATAAGCACTTCCCCAGAAAACAAATCCTAGCAGGTGGATTCCCATACATGCAGTTACAGGATTGGTGTGAATGACAGTGGATTAGGCATTTGGAAAGCCAGAGAACAAGCAGTAAGAATGAATACTGAAGCTCAACATTTCTGTGCTGACTCAGCAGCCTGGTGGTCCAGAGTGTGGGTATCCAGGGTGCTAGTTCCACCTTGTGCAGGACACTGAAAGATGCTACAAATACATTATGGATGGATCAAACGCACCCTTCCACACAGAGAATCCCTGTAGTTGGTTAAGTGATGTCACGCTATCGTAAATAGGAGGGAGGAGGACAGATGGAACCACACAGCTCCAGGCAAAAGCCCAGACAGTTCATCTGATTTCTCCCCGTGCACACAGGGCCTCAGTACAGGCAAACACACACCCAGTGCAGTGTGCATCTGTCCCAAAAAACAGATGAAGAGGCCCAAGAACGGTTCTGACAGGATTAAGAGACACACAAAGTCTCTTTAAAAAAATCCCAAAAAACTAAAGCCCAACTTTGTGAGGATCCCAGCAGGTCTGTGAGCGCACACTCAGACCCCAGCACTGCCCACGGCAGTACCAGCACATGGATACTGCTGTCCCCTCCCGGGAGCGCGGACACTCACTCGCTGGGTCTCCTCCAGCCCCGGGACAGTCACACGGCAGGACCACATCCCTGCCTGGACGCCGAGGCCCCGGGCACTGCCCGGGTCCTCGGGGGCTGTCGACTCACCCACGCGGGTCGCGGGCCACTCGCGGGAGCTCATCAGCCTCCGCATGGTCTCGTAGCGGGTGTCGCAGTTCTCCCTGTTGAAGCAGTACCACCCTCCTGCCGA
>NW_010323274.1:435-1085 GCF_000700745.2 Antrostomus carolinensis | reverse complement strand
GGGGTGACCCACGTGCTCACCAGCCTCCTGCACCCCAAATCATGGACGGTTATTCCAGCCGTGTCGGTTGGTTTAATGGAAATGTTCTCTCTGGGCACACACGTGGGGCTGTGGTGATCTGTGGCCGCTCGGTGCTCTCAGCGGTGATCGTGCCCCGGATTCCTCCATCCCTGTGACACCCCCTGCCCTTGGCTGTGCCCCCGACTCGTCCCCATGTCCCTGCCCTCCCTGCCAGGAGTCCCAGCCCAGGACGTGCCCTTGGGCTCCCCCCAGCCCCTCCTCACCCATCGGCTGCGCTGCTGGAAGCAGCGCCCCCAGTTCACCAGCTTCACCCCAATCCCCCTCGGCCGGTGACACAGGACAGGCCCTGACACCTCCATCTCCTTTGCAGGGTCGTCTACCAGGACGGGTTCTACGGAGCTGAGATCTATGTAAGTGCCACACCCCCAGTTCACCAGCTTCACCCCAATCCCCCTCGGCCGGTGACACAGGACAGGCCCTGACACCTCCATCTCCTTTGCAGGGTCGTCTACCAGGACGGGTTCTACGGAGCTGAGATCTATGTAAGTGCCACACCTGGGTCTGTGCCGTGCCCAGGACTCTGTGCCAGGGGCAAGCGGCACCAGGCGGCTCTGCGGTGGGATCCTGCC
>NW_010323274.1:0-200 GCF_000700745.2 Antrostomus carolinensis | reverse complement strand
CCTCCATATTTAAGAAGCCACTGGCGATATTTCAGGCGGGTGGCTGAAGGATTTATCTAACGTGACACATTCAAGCGATCCGGGAGGTGACATTCTCTCCTCTGGAAATTTAATTTTTTAAGGTTAATGTTTGTGAAAGGCCCTGGGGAATGGTAATGAGGCTGGTGTGCGCCCGGTGACACAGGCACAGGCTCCCCACA
>NW_010323273.1:0-203 GCF_000700745.2 Antrostomus carolinensis | reverse complement strand
ATCACCCGTGGGGAAACCAGCATCGAGAGGCACATCAACAAGAAGGAGAGGCAGAGGCTGCAGAAGAAGGGCAAGGTGAGCACAGCCCATGGAGCGGGAGGGCAGGCCGGGGCAGAGCCAGATGCCATGTGTATCTCCTTGGCCTGCAGGTCTTTAGGAACCCCTACAGTTACGGCAGGGGGGGTGGCTTGTAGGGGCTTCCT
>NW_010323272.1:575-775 GCF_000700745.2 Antrostomus carolinensis | reverse complement strand
TCGTGGGTCACCAGCTTCCCGTCCCCATGTCCTGCTGCTTCAGGCAAAGAGCTGCGTGGTGACTTGTTCCTGACGGACCCTCCCCGGCAGTGGCAATCCGCTGCGCGTGGGAGCGGCTCTCTAATTTCCTTTTTTTTGTTTGCTTGTTATTATTGTCTCCTTTTGTCCTTTATCCCCCCCCCCCCATTTCCCTCTGCGAC
>NW_010323272.1:0-350 GCF_000700745.2 Antrostomus carolinensis | reverse complement strand
GGAAACGTTAGAAGCCGTTGATTCCCTGGCCCCGGTGTTTGCCGAGCCCGGAGCAGCATCAGGGACGGCGGCAGACGGGAGTTGCTGTGCTCTGAGGCTCCTTCCAGAGCCCTGTGTCAGCTCCGTCCCCAGTTGCTCTTTGCTCCCGCACAGAGACCTGCTGGTGCTGGGGAGATCCAGCGCGTGATGGGCCCGCAGCGATTCAGCTCTGGGTTATGGATGTGCAGGGACTTGCTTAAAAACTCTTCTGGGAAAAAAACAAACCAACAACTCGATGACCCGAGGGCCTGGTCCTACTGAGGGCGACCATTTCATCCCAGGGCTGAGGGACAGACAGACAGACAGCCCCG
>NW_010323271.1:0-205 GCF_000700745.2 Antrostomus carolinensis | reverse complement strand
AAACAAAAGAAAAAAATACAAATTCTATATTACATACAACAGGAAAGGTGGCTGAGGACAGACAACGCCGAGCGCCTGCCGCCCGCCCTGCCCGGGGGCTGCGGGGCCGGGCACTGCCCCACGCCAGGGCACATCATCTCCTCCCCGGGATCCTTCGGCATTGGGGTCGGTGGGATTCTCTTCTGGAAGCGAGTGGTGGCCTCAG
>NW_010323270.1:360-1128 GCF_000700745.2 Antrostomus carolinensis | reverse complement strand
TTAATATTTAACATTTAAAGTTAATATTTCAAATTTAAAGGTAATATTTAACATTTAAAGTTAATGTTTAACATTTAAATTTAATATTTAACATTTAAATTTAATATTTAACATTTAAATTTAATATTTCAGATTTAAAGTTAATATTTCTGATTTAAAGTTAATATTTAACGTTTAAAGTTAATATTTAACGTTTAAGTTTAATATTTAACGTTTAAATTTAATATTTAACGTTTAAATTTCATATTTAACGTTTAAATTTCATATTTCAAATTTAAAGTTAATATTTAACATTTAAATTTAATATGTAACATTTAAAATTTAATATGTAACATTTAAAATTTAATATTTAAAATTTAAATTTAATTATTTAATTTTTTTTTTTTTAAAAAGGTTCCCAATATTTCTCACTATTTCTTGGGAAATGCCCCTTTGTTGTTAAATATTGAGAACATTTGAAGGTCCCATCCAATCCTGACCCTTCCATGAACACCCTGTTGTGCATCTTCCAACCTGGACAGCGCGCGGGGGGCGGAGCATGTCACCATATTTAGGTTAAAACCAGAAAATTTGGGTGATTGGAGATATAAATTTGAATTTTGGACGTGGAGAGGAGGAAATAACCCTGGTAGGATGAGGGAGGAGGTGCAGTGAGGGGTTAAATCCCCCTGGCTGAGCTTCTGTGAGGTTGGGGGTTTATTTTTAGAAGCAGCTGTGAGGAAAAGCATCCGGGAGGAATGTGGAGACTCGGGGCGAGCCCCCGGCACG
>NW_010323270.1:0-305 GCF_000700745.2 Antrostomus carolinensis | reverse complement strand
GCGCGGCGCAGCACGGCGCGGCGCGGGGAGGGGTGGGAGGACACAGTCAGGGAAGGAACCCAGGGCTTGGTTCATCCTTGTCATTGTTCCTCTTTGGTTTACTCCTAGGAGTAGTTGTGCTCAAAATCAACCAAAAGCAATCAAAAATTAGAGGGGTTTTTCAATTTAAATTGGAAAATTCGACCTAAAAGCAACTAAAATAAATGTTTTTTAATTTAAAGAGGAAAATTCAACCCAAATCAACTAAAATATATATATATATTTTAAATTTAAATAAGAAAATTCAACCCAAATCAACTAAAATA
>NW_010323269.1:0-1144 GCF_000700745.2 Antrostomus carolinensis | reverse complement strand
ATTATTATTATTATTATTATTTTACATTTTTTTTTATTAATAGTAGTACTAGTATTACTATTATCATGATGCATTTTCACTGTCCCACCCCTTTCCTTTGGGGCAACAGCTTCTCACACAGCAGCAGGACAGTGTCCAGCGGGTGAGACCCCCCCTGCCCAGGATCACCCAGTTTCACACCCATCCAGCCCCCCATTTTCTCACGAGCAGCCAGAGAGGAGCCAACAGCTCCATCCCAACCCCCAGCCACGTGTGGCCAACCCCGGGATGGAGGTTGAGCTGCTGAGGAGCAAGTGTTGGACGGGCTGTTTCCTCTCTTGGCAGCGGGAACCTGAAAGAGGAGTGCTCGAGGGTTTTGGAGCAGAGGAGAGGGGCTCTGTCAGTGCTCACCTGCCTGCAGCTCATGGAGGTGAAGACCCACGTGCTGTAAGTCTGGCTTGGCGGGGATGCAGTTGTTGGGCTGTGGCAGGCACCCACGCTGCCCAGAGGCTGCTGCAGATAAGCTATGGACTCTCAAAGATGCCTCAATAATTATAAATAAATAAAATTCCAGGAATAAGCTGGGAGCTGGAAGGTGAGAGGCTGTTTCACTGTATGTGGAAACAGGGAAGTGAGCAGTCCCGGCTGTTTCTCCCTCTTTTCTTCAGTTTTTTATGATCAGTCCCTGGTTTCATGGGATTAGTCCTCACTCCCTGGGTCCTGCTCTGGGCTTTTCGGATGGTTTCAGCCCAGGAAACGCAGAGTAAGTGTGAGGAGAAGGCAGGGCTGCTGCTGCCAGCTCGTGGGAAAGGGAAAAAGAGCCACTGCTGCTGGTAGAGCTGGAATAACAAGCAGGGTGGCACCAGCTGAAGGTCCCCTCAGGGGTCTGTCACATCACCCACCCGCTGCCTGTGAGCAGCCCTGGGGAGCCGAGTGTGGGGAGCGTTGGGCAGTGCTGTAAGAGTTTTTCTGGTGGTGTTTCCCTGCGGAGCCAGCATCCTGCCTGGCCACACTGTCCCCAGTGAGATGTCCCTTATTTCCATTCAAGAGGCTCCATTCCTGGAGCATTGACCAGAGACTGGATTACAGAGGAACCCTGGGCTGTCCTCACCATAACCTGTGCAGCGCTTCAGCCTGGGCCAGAGCTGGTTTCCCTTCAGCAGCT
>NW_010323268.1:0-16488 GCF_000700745.2 Antrostomus carolinensis | reverse complement strand
TTTACTAATTGAAATAAAATAATGATGATAACAACAGATATAACAGAAGATATAACTGAGTGCTGCCCAGTGCAGTTGCTCACCACCCGCCGACCGATGCCCAGCCTGTCCCAGCCAGCGATCCCGGAGCACAGACAGTCCCCAAACCCAACCCGCAATCCCGGGAGAGCCAGAGCCCGAGTGATCCCCGAGAGAATCCCCAGCTTCCCGCTCAGCCCTGGGCAATGTCCTGCCCATGGGGGACAGGAGATGGAATATCTCATTGGCAGAGCCAAATGCCAATTGGGGATTTGCTAATTACTGCACTTCCCCCCTCCCAGCCCTTTGCACTTGCAAACTGGCAAAACACAATGTCCTTGGACTTCCAGCAGCAACTAAAAACATCAGTGTGTTATCAACATTCTTCTCATCCCAGATCCCACACTGAAACCAAGACCAGGACAGCCGTGCGAAGCCTCTCCACAGGGCAAGGAGCTCCCAGCTCTCAGCCTGGATATGTAGCCTGCAATTTGTAATGCTAAATCCTGAGATGCCCAGGTGGCCTTTCCAGAAGGAAAGACAGAAACACATCATACGTTAAATTAGACTTGCTCAAGATGAAATGCACACACACATCTTTGGTTAGGGTCCCTTCAGCACACAGCTTCTCATCTCAGCTCTTTAGGAGCACACACACAATGTATATTTTTGTCAAATTCTTATTTATTCACTTGGATTTTATTTTTTTTTCCCCCCAGATTGCTGCTTGGCTCAGATTTTTAAATAAAAATGCAAATACTTTAAAACCAGCAATAAAGGTGTCCTGTTGTGGCACAGAATTATTATTGGTGTCATAAATAAAGCACCAGCATTTGACTGCTGTGGAAAAAGGAAAAAAAAAAAGAAAAAAGAATAAAAAGCAACAAAGAAGCGTAGAGGGGGGTTACGTGTTGCAGAAGCAGCTCTTACTAAAATAATCCCAGAAGAGCCCCAAGTCTGCCACGACACAGACACCACCACCACTATGTTGCTCTTTAAAATGTACCTGATTGGAGTGACTGCAACGTGTGCCAGCAAAAATGAGCTTTTCCAGCTTGGGCTTCTGGATGGGGTGGCACCTTCCTGGCAAACTGCGTTCTACAGTCCCTTGGGCAAATAAGAGTAATTGTCAAATAATTATTGATATGATAGTAAAACATCTGGAAATGAATGATCTGTTGTCAATTTGGACAGATAAGATTTCAGTCCAGTTATAAAGAGAAGTCTGTGGAACTATTGTCCCATGGACAGATAGAATCATGGAATCATTTTGGCTGGAAAAGCCCTTTAAGATCATTAAATCCAACCATAAACCCAACACTACCAATTTCACCTCTAAACCATGTCCCTAAGCACCACATCTACCCATCTTTTAAATTCCACCAGGGATGGGGACTCCAGCACTTCCCTGAGATGCCACCACTGTGGGTCCCAGCACTCACTCTGGTGAGGGCAGGTCTGAACTGGCTCCTTGAACAATGAGGATCCCAGCTGCAGCTCCAGCATGGGCAATCGTATCACTGCAAAACTGCCTTGTCTCCAAACAGGAATCAAAACTGCCTTGTCTCCAAACAAGCAACCTAAAAAAAGACAAATTTCCTAGTAAAAAACAAAAACAAACACAAACAAACCACACAAAAAAAAAAACCCTAAACGCAATCACAAAATCCCAGAATGGTGGGGTTGGAAGGGACCTCAGGAGATCATGCAGTCCAATCCCCCTGCCAAAGCAGGTTCACCTTGAGCAGGTTTCACAGGAAAGCATCCAGGTGGGTTTGGACATCTCCAGAACTCCACACCCTCTCTGGGCAGCCTGTCCCAGTGTGAAAATTCCAACTTATTCCAACGTGAAAATTCCATTTGTGCAAGAGCTGGCAGGACCTTAACCCTCCTTCCTCTACAGCACTACATAGGCAATGAGTATCTGCACCTTGGTGGCCACGTCAGCCCCTTCAGCCTTCTCATTCACCCAGCCCTTGCAGTTCACAGCTGCTCTATGGCAAACTGCCCCAGCAGCACAAAGGGTTAAAGCTGCCGGAGATCTGTGCAAAGCAACCTCACGGAGGGTGTGGTGACTACGAGTCTAGAGCAACCTCAACCTTGGCCTTGATATCCTCTGACTCCGTGGGCTCGGTGATGCCTCAAGGGCAAGAACATATTTCTCAGGCACGTTCATCTTCCCGATGTCTGAGTCCCTTTTGAGTGGCGAGCAGCCGTGTGGCATGTGCACAGCAGATTATTATTATTATTATTGTTATTATTATTATTATTAATTATTTTTAATTTGCTAGCAGTATTAATTACTGCTCCTCCAGTCCAGTCCAGTCCATATTGCCAGCTTGATTATTCTGCCTTACTTTAATTCAACCAAATGAATTCTGCCACGGCACTTAAAAAGTCACCAACGCTCGTCCTTTTTAGCGGCATTAGGCTCGCCCGTCACAAATGGAAAGTGACACGAGGACTTTGCTCGCTGTGAAAGGAGAAGACAAGGGCCACCACGATGGGAAAGAGATGGCCAAAGCCTTTATCGCAGCTGACAAACCTCAACGCCATCTCAAATGGAGTTTCACTGCGCAGCTCCCCTTATAGCTCGGCAGTCAGCTTGACAGCCGAGTCTCTGGGAGACGCGGGGTTAAATCAAAAAGCCCAGCCGTTTACATGAACCTTAAACAAACTTCCAGCAGCATTTTTCTTCTCCGCCGACTGACATTTTTCTTTATGTTTCGTCAGTCATATCTGAGCGATCAGACAGCCGCTACACGTGGTACACCCACCAGGATTATTATCTAGACCAAAGGCCCAGAGCTCATTGTAGCAGGCATGTAATTCTTTACAATGTATGCCACGTTAACTGTGTTGGGTTATCTATTCAACAGCTGACTGAGCTGGGCTCTCAAGCTCTTCTCAACAACCATGTAAGAAGCGATGACAATTGTACTACTTCATAACGGCTGCATGCAACTCTGACACACACTTCACGGCAACCAGTCATCTATATAAACCAATTTCAAGAGCAAAATTGCATGGTGCCTCCACTCTGTTATAAACACAATGATATCCACTCAAAGCTGATAAATGCACTGTATTTCTCCAGAGCTTTAAAGAACAACTTCCCCCCGGCTCCTGCCAGCTCTCTGCAGCCCGTTCGCCCCGGTGGGTCCTTGGGAGATGCACAAAGAGCCGGGCAGGGTGGACCTGGGGCAGGGAGGTGATGCCAGCACCGGCACTTCCCATTCCCTCGCTTCAAAGACCCTGTATCTGATGAGCTGTGAGAGAAAACGAGGTTAGACCTAATTAAGGTTTTAAATACTTATCGACTCCTTGGTAATTTTCAAATTAATTACTCTATCTTTTCATAGGATTACACGCCACGTAATCCTTACTATGGAATAAAATATCTCTAGCAACCACCAAATCCTTGGGAAAAAAAATACCTCAACACCAAACACACCAAACACTGTAACAAGGGGGTGAATTAAAAACTATCCAACACATTAAAAACACTTTTACTGGCTATAATAGCCCCGAAAAACGGGGCTGTGGACGCAGCCCACCTCCTCACCACAGCGTGTGAGACTCTCGGGTGAAAAACACCACAACTTTCCATCAGTTTGGGGCAGAAAATGTTATTTCTCAGCTGTAGGCAGTGAGATAGCCTCCGAGCTTCTGCCGAACACGCGCCGGCAACATCGGACTGCAGAGAAAAGATGAAATATAGCTGGAGGGATCTTGATTTAATGAAGCCTGTAATTAAATAGCAACCCGAAGAGATGTCCTGGGAACACACCAACATGCTTCTGGTTCTGTAATTTCGATACAGGATCGATCCCTGTTTGTTTACACCATTCACTTAGGCTACATGAGAGTTAAAAGAGTGATCTCCAACAATCTGCAGGTAACACTGTTGTCCTGCACTCTAATTTAAATACATTAATATTCATACCTTGCTATCACACTGCCTTTTTTTTCAGTCTTGACCACCAAATTTCCTAGTCAAAACCAAAACCAAACACAAACAAACCACAAACCCCCCCCCCAAAACCAAATCACAAAATCCCAGAATGGTGGGGTTGGAAGGGACCTCAGGAGATCACACCACCTAGGCCCATCCCAAATACTTGGTGCTGACTCAACAGGACATTTGAGGTGACTCACCGCACAGCCTGTCCCTCAGTGCTGGGATGCTCTGGGACAACATCCCATGTGGCCAACTGCTGTCCATGGTGGCTGGGTGGGGAAACGGCCCCAGAGGACATCCTGAGGTTGAGTAATGGGGGTGTAAAGTCTGGCATGGGAGGGCTGGGGCAATGGGCAGAGAGGAGCAGGGCAGGGGGGGTCATGTGGGGAAGACATGGATGGGCTGGAGTAAGCCCAAAGGAGCCCACAGGGTGGAGGTCATGGAGAGGGCCTGGGGAAGGGCTTGGAGAACAAGTCCCACCAGAAGTGGCTGATGGAACTGGGGTTGTTGAACCTGGAGAAAAGGAGGCTGAGGGGAGACCTTGTGGCTCTGTGCAAGTCCCTTGGAGGAGGGTGGAGAGAGGTGGGGGTGGGTCTGCTCAACCAAGGACCAAGGGACAGGACAAGAGGAAATGGGCTCCAGTTGTGGCCAGGGCAGTTGAGATGGGATGTGAGGAAGAATTTCTTTGCTGCAAGGGTTCTGAGGCATTGGAAGGGGTTGCCCAGGGCAGTGGTGGAGTCCCCATCCCTGGAGGGATTGAAGAGTCGTGTAGACATAGTGCTGAGGGACATGGGTTAGTCATAGGGGACTTGTCAGTGTTGGGTTCATGCTTGGACTCAATGGTCTTAGAGGGCTTTTCCAACCACTACGATTCTGTGACAGCATCCTGAAGGAATCCTAAAATTCAACAGGACCAGACCCTGGGCAACCAGTCCCAAGCTACCCAAGTTGGCTGAGCTTTGAGCAGAGGGCTTGGCCAGAGCCCTCCCAGTTCCCTGTCAACTCCAGCACATGATGGATCCCACCACCCTGACCTCCAGTCCCTCACAGCCTGCTCTCCCCTACGTGTCCCAAGAGCAAAGCTGGATATATGAAACACAAGACAGGTTTTGGCCCTATTTTAAGGCTTTGAGGGAGGAGAACAGTGACACACTAGACCATGGCCATGGGCTGAAGGTCCAGGGGGCTGCACAGAAGCACACTCTGGTCTTCTTGCTTCTTCTGCTCCTCACCTTCACAAGCCTTTGTTGGTTTTGTTTTGCTTTCCACACAAAGCAGTACACAGCTTTAAAAATAAAATTGTGTACCAGAGGTGCACTGTCCTCCAAAACAGGTCCCAACCTTAACTCATCCTCCCACATTCTTATTTATTTAAAATAAATACATTTATTTTTAAAGAAACAACCAATGTGGAAAGGCTCCCTCATCCCAGCTCTGACTGAGCCCAGTGGACAGAATGAGGCGCTGGCTCAGAATTAACTTTGCTTCCTAGATTGGTCTGCAATCCTCATTTTACTCTAATTTAACCTTTCCTAGTTAATTTATATGGGTTCAGTTTGCCAGCCTGTACCTGCCAAAGTGATCATCTTCCATCAAGTGTCTGGGCGTGGAAAGGGTTGCTCCCTGTCGTCTCCCTAACCAGTATACCTAATTAAAGTCCTTAAAAACCTTTAATATGACAAGATGAGACAGGAATAAGAAAGAAAAATAAGAGAGAATCTTTCAATTACATTAATCACGTCGGATTTCAAATTCGTACCGAATCACAGCCTGGGCTGAAACTTTTCTGCACTTCTCCCTGGCTGGGGCAGCTCTCGGCCGGGCGCGGGCTCGCTGCCCCATCCCACCCCAGCGTGCCTGGCTAACGAGCGTGGCTCTTCTGCTGGGAAGGGAAAGGGAAAGTAAATATATAAAGTGCTTGTAATAAATGATTAAATTGTCCTCCAGGCACATTTTGCATATGAATATAAAAGTTGTGATTAATAGGTTATCTAGCACATTAACAAAGGCTTTAGCAAACACCGTCCAGCGGCACAGGATTTGCCAGCCCTTTCTGGTTTTAAATAGAGCTGTAGCAAACCGTTCGCTGGAGTCTCAAATTCTGGCCAACAAGGCCATCAAAGCTGGGGAGATTGCTGCTTTTTCACCCAGTAGGCTTTTTCTTCATTGTGAGCCTCAATGCCCCTGCTAGGCTCACGATTAAGAGCGATTTAAAAATAATAATAAAAAAAATAAAAATAATTTAAAAAAAAAAAAAAAAGCAGAAACAATGTCCCGTGCCAATGAGAAATTGAAATTGCTCCACGCAGGGGAAACAATGCTGCTGAAACAAAGGGGACATCTGGAGCATGGTGCTCACAGCGGGCACCGCCTGCCCTCCGCCGCTCCTTTCTGCAGCTCGAGGAAGGGCAGCGGGCTCAAAAAGAGAGCTCCTTTCCTTTTAATTGCTAAATTTATCAATGAATTTTATAGCCACGAAACGAGGCAAAGCCTCAGCCTCCCCACTGCCACGAGGTGAGAGAGGCACCGAGCTTGGGACATGGTCCCCAACCCATCACTGCCAGGATGGTGGTTCCATCACCCCCCAGGTACCCCCAGGATGGGACTTGGGGGATCATTTCTGCTGCCAAGAGCCCTGGTGAGGCTGCTCCACTCGGTGCATTCGCCGGCTCATTCGTGAGGCTCAGCAGACAATGGGAAGGAAAGGTTAGCAGAGCCTTTCCCCTTCCATCCGCTGAAGCGCTACCGAGAAAATGAAGAGAAAATGTGCTGTGGGCCACAAAAAAATCCTACTGCTACAACAAATAATTCATATACATCCCATTTTTTTTCCTTGATCGCAGATTTTTAATCCTCTCTTAAGCACTTTTAAAGTGCCCAATTTTTGTCTCATTTGAATTTAAATCAGCTTGTGTGGAGAACTTGGAGAACTTTTTTTTTAAGCGAGCTTGTTTGGCAGGCACGTTTTCCCAAGATCACCCAGCTTTAATTTTAAATTTCAAAAGCCTTGCGTTTAATCCCTTGAGCTGGCCTGGTACCTTGCACCATCTGTTCTGGGGTTTTGTTATAACAGAGAGCACCTGCAGAGTTTTGCAACATTTCAAGCTGTCTGTGGACAAAAATCAAAATAATTATAATTTTCATAAACTAAAGACCCCGATTCAGACGCTGCAGCCCCACCTAATATAGATTTTTCACAAAAAGTCTCTGTGACGGGAGCATTTCTCATGCACGAGGGTGTTTTTGTTCTTTCTGCCACTGGATGGTCAGTGGGCAGCCAGAAGGACCATGGCCACCAGGCATCATGTCACCCCACCACCCTGCTCCGTGCTGCTGGTCGGCTCTGTCCCTGCGATGCTCTGCCAGCCCTTGGACCAGGAGAAGCTCAGCTCAGTGCTACCACAGGTGGGACAATCACAGAAGAAGAAGAAAATGGCTTTTCCCATAAGTCAAACCACTCAGAGAGGTGGCAACAAGGAGGTATGGCCATACCTACCCATACCTGCCCATACTTGCCCATACCTGCCCATACCTGCCCATACTTGCCCATACCTGCCCAGACCTGCCCAGACCATGTGGGCAACATTTCACATGCAAAAGGCATCCCCACCACATGCTTGGGTGGGTATAAAGGATTTTTTGCCACATTGGGCAAACAAAAAATCTATTAGAAAGATGGTGCTTGTTTAGACTTCATTACCCAGAGATCTTCATTACTGACAAATCCCTCCTTTAGGGCACACCAGCTGATTTTATAGAGAGCAGGTGTATCTCACCATGAGCGTGGTGAACTTCCATCTCAAACTCTACACAACCAAATGAATGGTGGATCTGCAGCATCACCACAGTCCTCAGACAGATGCTGAACAGCATCTTATAAAAGTGGGAAATAAGCCACAACTGATACTGGACATGGTGGCTCCAAGACCTCTGGTGCATGTCCACATTTGAGGTGAGGTGCAAGCTCTTCATCCATGCTTCTGAAAGGGGAAATTTCAGGCTAAACCTGGAGTCATCTGTTGTTTGGGCCCTGATAGACAGTGGGTGGGGAAAGGAAAGGAAAAAAGGAAAGGAAAGGAAAAAAGGAAAGGAAAAAAGGAAAGGAAAAAGGGAAAGGAAAAAGGGAAAGGGAAAGGGAAAGGGAAAGGGAAAGGGAAAGGGAAAAAAGAAAAGAAAAGAAAAGAAAAGAAAAGAAAAGAAAAGAAAAGAAAAGAAAAGAAAAGAAAAGAAAAGAAAAGAAAAGAAAAGAAAAGAAAAGAAAAGAAAAGAAAAGAAAAGAAAAGAAAAGAAAAGAAAAGAAAAGAAAAGAAAAGAAAAGAAAAGAAAAGAAAAGAAAAGAAAAGAAAAGAAAAGAAAAGAAAAGAAAAGAAAAGAAAAGAAAAGAAAAGAAAAGAAAAGAAAAGAAAAGAAAAGAAAAGAAAAGAAAAGAAAAGAAAAGAAAAGAAAAGAAAAGAAAAGAAAAGAAAAGAAAAGAAAAGAAAAGAAAAGAAAAGAAAAGAAAAGAAAAGAAAAGAAAAGAAAAGAAAAGAAAAGAAAAGAAAACCAGTTTTAATAATGTTGCAAACTTCATCACTGGGCTGACTGGGAAAAGCAGGTGTTTGCACGTGGTGCTGAGTGATGGTGACTCAAAGGGGCTCCAGCAGAGATGGCTTTAAGAATAAAATCATGCCTGCCACATATTTCAGCTGACTGCTTAACGTATTTGCTGCTTTCCCAGCTTTACCAAGCAGAACTGTCCCTTCTCTCTTCCCCAGTTCCTAAACTGGGTAAACCTTTCCTTCCAGTCTGTCAAGCCCGGGCAGTTTGAGAGC
Source organism: Antrostomus carolinensis (assembly GCF_000700745.2). Classification (NCBI taxonomy): domain Eukaryota; kingdom Metazoa; phylum Chordata; class Aves; order Caprimulgiformes; family Caprimulgidae; genus Antrostomus; species Antrostomus carolinensis. Next base: position 7,698 of record NW_010323268.1, on the reverse strand, counting down.
CACCTCTGTGCCAAACGGACCTGCTCCCACCAACAGCCAGACACAGGCTTTTCTTCTTGTTCACCCACCTAGCCCCAAACCCATCACTCCAAGAACAATTCCTTCTCTTGCACTAACGTCTGAAGCCTTTTCCCTTATTGTGAGGAGTTTGTTGGGGGTGGCTGAGGAGGGAGCTGGAGGAAGGGCTGGGTCCTGCTGAAAAGCTTCAGCCCTTGCCCTGACCCGGCTGTTTCACAGCACAGCCCTAAGCACTGGCATCTCCACCTTCCCATGGCCCACAAACATCAAAATTACATAAAATAAAGGAAATTAAATGGAATTAAACTAAACTTAAAAAATTAAATTAATAAAATAAACAAAACCAAAAAATCTTGAGGCTTCAGAAAACTCAGTCTAATTCTCCACAGAGCTGGTGAAGCAGGAGTGATCCACCCCACGCAGTTTGTAGTTCCCCAGTGAGAGATCTGCTCTGTCTCCATGGAGGAGTTCAGTGCTCCACTGCAGGAAACACCAACTATTAGCCAATTCTCGTTTCACAAACTCTACAGTAAAAATCACAAGCACCAAGAGTTGTGCCTGCACCAGAAATAGTTTGATGATGCAGACGATGTGGGGATGTGAAGAAAATCAAAGGAAATCAAAGACATACTTGGAAAGACTAATACTTGCCCAGGAACTGGAAAACTCTGTCTTAGGTCCAGGGTTACCTGGGCTTCAAACTGGAGATAGCCAGGAAGAGAAGATCCTGAGTTTCATCCCACACCAGCCAGGAGCTGAGATTGCCCCATGGTGATGGGATCCTCATAACCACGCTGCTGCCCACGTAATGCTGGGCAAGATGTGAGAGGGGACCACTGCAGAGCAAACCATGCAAACCCCACCCTGGGCTGCTTCTAGAGAGAAAAACACTGAGAGACCAAAATACCAGAAGGTGCTGGTGTTGAAGTAGGCATGGGAAAGTTGGGCGAGGACTCCCTGGGACAGACCATGTCGGAACCAAACACTATGGTGGCCTCCAACAGCACCTACGGTCAGAAAAGAGAGATTAAGCAGAGTAATGATCACCTTGGCAAGGCATTCAGCATCGGAGATGGACACAGCACAGCTTGGGCAGAATTAACACAAGCACCACGATGAGTTGGAATAATCACTGGTGAGGCCGCAGCTGGAGTGCTGGGTTCAGTGTTGGGTCCCTGACTCCAAGAAGGACATGGAGGTGCTGGAGCGTGTCCAGAGAAGGGCAACGGAGCTGGGGAAGGGTCTGGAGCACAAGTGTGCTGAGTTCCCTTGTGGCTGAGGGAACTGGGGGTGTTGAGCCTGGAGAAAAGGAGGCTGAGGGGAGACCTTGTGGCTCTGTGCAAGTCCCTTGGAGGAGGGTGGAGAGAGGTGGGGGTGGGTCTGTTCAACCAAGGCCCAAGGGACAGGCCAAGAGGAAATGGGCTCCAGTTGTGGCCAGGGCAGGTGAGATGGGATGTGAGGAAGAATTTCTTTGCTGCAAGGGTTCTGAGGCATTGGAAGGGGTTGCCCAGGGCAGTGGTGGAGTCCCCATCCCTGGAGGGATTGAAGAGTCGTGTAGACACAGTGCTGAGGGACATGGGTTAGTCATAGGGGACTTGTCAGTGTTGGGTTCATGGTTGGACTGGATGATCTTGGAGGTCTTTTCCAATCCAGGCCATTCTGGGATGCTCCACCAAGAGCACCATGTCCTAACCCACACCCTCCCCTCCTCTGCTTTCCTTTCCCATCAGCTGACAAGATGACTTGTGTTGTTCACAGGTGCTCTCAAAATTATATTGAATTTTCCAGGAAACAAGCTAGTCTCCTAAAAGTGACCTTATAAATAGTTCTCAATGAATACACCTGAACAAAAACTTCTCAGCAACGTTTCGCTTCTAAATCCCAATGAAAACTAAAATTAAACAATGTTAAAATCTTTTGTCCAAGAACTCAGCAATATTTTAAAGCTGATAGCAGCTTTGCAGTTATCTGCTACAGAGTCAATGCTTCACCTTTCATTTCTATGCCACCAGAAAATAAATTACTATTTTCCTTATTACATTTTTAGTCCTTAATTCCTTCATCTCCTAATAGAAGGAAGATATTCCAGAACTCTGGAGACTAAAATCTGTGAAAGAACGGGGTTTTCCAGTTAACAACCTAAGCGTATGGTGCACAAAACTGCAATTTTTATATTTTTTAAAATCATTCACCAAGTATCAAAAAATAATTAAAAAAATTTAAAAGAACAAAGAATCTCATTTTCATATTTTCATAAAAAACACTAAATGTTGTATTACAATACAACAATTCTCTTACAATTCTCTTACAATTCTGTAATTTTTTTATATTCAGGTTGGGGAACGTCAGGAAATATAACCAAATAGGATTATGATATCAAGTGTTGGGGATGTTTTGTGCATTTTATCTGTCTGGCAACGAGCTGGTGACGATGAGGGGCTAATGGAAACTGCAGACCCCAAATTTATAACAATTTCTTCAAAGGGATATTCTTTTGCTACACAGATCTTATTTGTGTGGGAAAACCCAATTACTCCAGGGTTCTTGTACCTTACTATTTTCTTTTATGATGCTTTTTGCTGTAAGTGCTTATTATGATTCGATAACCCAGTTACAAATAAACTGTGACCCTTCTCTCTTATCTCCAAATTCACAGCTTTCCAATTTGCCACAGTGAGTTGAGAACTTGACTTCTTATTAATTACTACCGTGGGGTCCCAGAGGGAATCGCAGAACTACAGCATCATCTCTGCTCCAGTGAGGTATCATTGAAGATCTCTGAAATCTAAATCTTTGTAGAGACAGCTGGCTTTTTATTGGGGAGAAAAAAAAATCAAACTAATAAAACCCACCACTCAATTAACCAGAAAAAAAAAAAAAACCCAAACCAAACCAAAAAAAATGCCCCAAAAGTTAAGAAAAACTAAAATATTTCAGACATGTATCTTGAAGAGATTTGAAGAGCAAATCAAAGATCAAAAGAATTCATATGAGTGACCAGAATCTTAATTTCCAGCTTCTTCAAAACCCCAGCAGTTTCGGGATCATCCCTTCCAGGCTCTGGATAGTGCTCACCTAAGGAGCTGCCAAGGGTTTTCCAGAGCTTAAGCACAGAACAAACCAGAGAATAACACCACTGGCTCAACACACATTCTGGATGTTTCCATCTGGCTGCCCATGACTGTGCCAAAAAGATGGTGAAAACGGGCACCTCGGACACATACTTAGTGATAAAGTTACGCTGACTTCCAAAAGTGTAGGGACATGGTTTAGTGGGCATGGTGGTGTTGGGTTGACAGTTGGACTTGATGACCTTAGAGGTCTTTTCCAACCTTAATGATTCAACAGAGTCTTAAAAAAATGCCACTCCTGTTTGAAAGCATCCTGCCCCACTCACAGCACACACAGAAAGCACCAAATATATTAATTCTGGAAACCAGCATCAAGAATAAGACTTTTTTTTTCTTTATCAGTGCTCCCAAGCTTCACACCAAAACCATTCCGGAGAGGTAGCAATGCAATGCACAAGTGTAAGATGAGGAAACATGTACACCCACCTCACTTATTTCTGTACTCACCGCACGTGTAGGTGTTTCCATCCCATCAGCCGTAGGAACGCTCCAGGAACTGGCCCAGCAAGGGTCAGTGGGGGCAATGGCAGCAGCGCTCAAATGCTGGGGACAAGTGGCCCTGCCAAGGTGATGTACTCCATCCTCTTCCAAGGGTACTTCCATTATTTGCCTTTGCAGGGAACGTGATGCTTCTGCATTAACAAGAAAACTTCTTGTGATCTTTTCCTCTGGTTCAGGAATCTGCTGCAAATCCCAGAATCACCAGGACTGGAAAAGCCCTTGAAGCTCATCGAGTCCAACCATGAACCCAACACTGCCAAGTCCCCTATGACTAACCCATGTCCCTCAGCACTATGTCTACACGACTCTTCAATCCCTCCAGGGATGCCCTGAGACAGGTCCCTGCTTCCCAGGGGTGTCCTGCAGAACAGGCACAAGGCTCTGGGACAGGCTCCACGTGCTAACAGGGCAGGGGAGGGAACCACAAATTTTACATTAATTGGACTTGTACTTACAGCTGTTAAACAAAAAAATAACTGGAGCAATGTAAAAAATTGCTTAAAGCCTTCTAATTACAGAGTCTTGGCAAAGAAATCGCCGTTATTCGTCCCATTGTCCATTAATTATCAGCACCATTTCTACAGCTGAGAGATGATAAATACTCAAGTACTGTCTAATGTGACTTACTAAACCCCAATTCCAGAGTTAAACAAATAAAATCTGATTTGCAGAGTACACCATTAAATATTTTATCCATCAACCACTGCCAAAATAATCCAAGTCTCACCCTGCGTTTGGACTATATCCAGCGCACTCCAAGAATAATACATCAATTAATACATCAATTAATGAGCAGTTCTCATCCTGGACTTGCAATATGTGTTGGCGATGTCTGAAACACACCCTCACCCCACTCGGAATGAGGGGTGAATCAAATCCACGCCGGGTGAAGGGACCTGCTTTATTTTGGTGATTTCTTTGTATTTTAATTAATGTCATCAACAGGAATATATTGATTTGGTAAGCTGGTTTTGTAATGAATTATCATACCTGAAGCTTGTGGCTTCTTAAAAATCTTCGCCACTGTGTGCAGGAAGGCTTTGCCTTGGAAAAAAAAGAAAAAAAAAAAAGAAAAAAAAAGAAAGAAAAGGAAATAGAAAGAAAAATGAATGTTTCAATCAGTTCTAATGCTACCGAAATCCACAGTACTTAATTTATCGAATCTCCTGTTAGTGAATGAACAAAGGTGAAAATAACAGGCTAGTTATAAACTAGTACTATGATGATGACATTGTGAATTATTTAAAAAGGGCATATTCAGTGTGACCATAGAGCCATCAATCATAATAGACATTGATGAGAAAAAGAGGTTTCAGTCACTTCCTATCTGCCAGGAGAACAATTCTATCTCGCAGGTAGCTGTGAAGTGCCGCTGACCCGATGTCACTCGCATTGTTGCTCTACCCTTTGAACGGGGAGAGCAGATTCTCTCAATATTAGAATCGAATGAGTAAATAAATTCTCAGTTCACCGCCGCACTCCTTCAGGGTGCACACTTCAATTTGTCTAACAATGGGGAGGACAGAGAAGCAGAAATCTCTTCAAGCAGGGATGAATTTTTTATGGCTGCTCCAATCCAGCTGCAAAGAATGGGGTTTTAAATGGTAGCAGCTCCGCTTTTAGCCGGGGCCCCCGGAGACAAAGTCTTGGAGAAGTGTTTTGTGTTGGATTCAGCCCTTCCCCAGCACCCGCCTTCTGCTTGCCCGTCCTCCCAAAGCCACTTCCACCAAACCACCCCATTGTGGTGGTGCCCACCTCCATTCTTCCCATAGGAAACCGACCCCACCCTCCGCCCACTTCACTTTCAAAACCAGCCAGCGAGGATCCCGTCTTCGTCAGCCTGAACACTGCGAGGGCTTTGAAAAGAGGCAAATATTGCAGCTGAAAAGATGACTGTTGAGTAAGAAGGGAGAAAAAAAAAAAACAAATGAACCACTCCAACTTTTAATTTGTGCTGGATTAATCTAGGAGAGACTCTCTTACCTGCTGCCCCACGTAATTATACCCTAAACTTTCACTCAGATCACATGTTTCATCCTTGTTGGTTACTCTAATTAGCCCCCGGATTCCTGCAGCTGCAAAGATGACAGAGAAGGAGGAATAAATTGAGCGAAGCTCCAGCTTCATCCAACAAACACTTTCCCCAGCATCACAGGGATGATCTCTGGCATTGAAGGGATGATTCCCAGCATCACAGGGATGATTCCCGGCCCACGGGCCCTGGCAATGCCAAATCCCACCAGCCTCCAGCACTGGCACTGATATGGGGATGCAGGAATGTGGGGATGTGGGGATACAGGGATGTGGGGATACAGGGATGCAGGGACATGGGGTTGTGGGGATGCAGGGATGCACCGATGCAGGAATGTGGGATGCAGGGATGTGGAATATGGGGATGCAAGGATGCAGGGATGCAGGATGCGGGGATGCAGAATGTGGGGATATGGGAATGCAGGGATGTGGGATTGTGGGGATGTGGAGATGCAGGATTTTGAGATGCGGGGATGTGGAGATGCAGGAATGTGGGATGTAGGGATGTTGAATATGGGGATGTAGGGATGTGGGGATGCAGGATGTGAGAATGGAGGGATGTGGGCTTGTAGGGATGCAAGGATGCAGGATACTGGGATGGAGGGATGAGGAATATGGGGATGCAGGGATGTGGGATATGGGGATGCAGGATACTGGGACGGAGGGATGAGGAATATGGGGATGGAGGGCTGTGGGATATGGGGATGCAGGATACTGGGACGGAGGGATGCGGGAAGTGGGGATGCAGGGATGTGGGGATACAGGGATGTGGGGATGCCACCTCCCTGCCTACCCCAGCCCCACTCATCCCAAGCCTGCAGTGCCTGCAGCACAGTCCCCAGTGCTTCATCCGCTCCTCATCCTCATCCCCCCTGACACCAGCAGCACATCCCGGGAGTCTATTCATCTCCGTCTAACCTCATACCGCTCCCAAACTGTACATTGCCACTTAATTGTTACTAACAGGTAAATCAAAGGTAAAAGAGAACTAATTAATTTTCCAGCTCAGTTTTATTTTACTGTTACTGTTTTGAGAAAATATAACTAAACCCCATTAGTGTTAAGGTAAGACCATGAAACAACATAATATAATGCAAGAAAGACATTTAATAGCGTAGAGGAATGTTAAATTACTAATTAACTCCAAGTTACTGTATAAAAAAGCCTAGTAATTTACAGGATTATTGCAATATGCAGCTTAGATTGCCACAAGGGTCAGCTAGGGAGCATTTCCTTCGATTTCTTTCAGTGTGGTGGTTATTGTAAAATTCTTCTCACATTAAAATGTACTGTCCTTACCCACAGTTCATTGCTGCTAATTAGCAGCAGTCGAGATTTCCCTAGCAGTCATTTATTTCTATGTTAAGCTGCCAAATGTTACCAACTGCTCAAGATGCTCCATGAGCTGAGTGTCCGGCTGCCCCCCCCCCCCTCCCTCCCTTTCCCAGCCCCCCGCGCCTCCCGCTCGGGTTCAGCACCCGGCAAAGAAAACGCTAATCAAATTATTTGTCCTGCTCTTTGTTATAGCAAGGCAGGTTAGCAGAAACCTTCTGGCGCCTTTGGCTGAGCTGCACAACTTGGAAATGTCTATTTTTTTTTTTCTCTTTCCCCTCCTCTTTTTTTTTTCCCTACTCATATAATATACGCCTGAAACTGGAAGCTCTCCAGTATGTTATTTATTTATTTATTTATTTTGGTTCAAAAGCAAGTATTTCCGCATTCTATTTAAACTTTTATTCAAACAAGAAAGCCAGAAAAGGCATCTTTTAGTTTTTACCTAAATATATAAGAAGAATGCCCTAACTTTGATTAATAATTGATTAAATAAACCATCCACACATCAAAGGCAGGAAGAAGAGCTGCTCCACAGAAAGGCTAGACTATCAAATAGCACTTTGTTGTCTTAAACACTGCTCAGATCTGCAGCATTACATAGCTCGTTGCACATTAATGTTGGAGGTTATAAATGGCACTGTTTTCCAAAGTGTTTATTATTATTGTTATTATTATTATTATT
>NW_010323267.1:1928-2233 GCF_000700745.2 Antrostomus carolinensis | reverse complement strand
CCGGCTGGGTCGGGAACACGGTCACAGAGGAGGTGACAATGTTGACCCCTGAGTTGTATCTCAGGCATGAGATAAACAGCTTCTTCCTCTTACATGTAGGTCAGCGGTGGAGCACGGTCCAGCCAGCCAGGAAAACAAGACGACAGCCAACCCGAGAGGGGTGTGAGCGCCGGACAAGCTTCTGCCCAGAGACTGATTGATAGAGCAAAGGTGGCTTCAGGGTGTCAAACCAGATCAAAAATCCCTCTTGTGTGCTTAGTGGAGCTCACACGTGAGAGCAGAGGCTTCCCGAAGGTCAATAACAA
>NW_010323267.1:540-1561 GCF_000700745.2 Antrostomus carolinensis | reverse complement strand
CTGGAGGGATTGAAGAGTCGTGTAGACACAGTGCTGAGGGACATGGGTTAGTCATAGGGGACTGGTCAGTGTTGGGTTCATGGTTGGACTCGATGATCTTAAAGGACTTTTCCAGCCCAGGCACCTCTGGGATCTGTGACAGGGACGGGTGATCTTTGCTGAACGTGTCCCTTTGAGCTTTGTGCGTGTGGCACTAAACAGCCCAAAGGGTTAAACACGGGGAGTTCTAAGAAAATGCAGGAAAAAGGGGCATTTCTGGAGCTGTCACCCCACCACCCTTGGCCTCCAGCCCTGTCCCTCCCAGCAGCACGGCCACCCAGGACCAGGCAGTTTGGATGAGCTTTGAGCAACCTGGTCTAGTGGAAGGTTTCCCTGCTGCTGGGAGGGGGTACATAGCTGATCGTAATGGTCTTTTCAACCCAAACTATTCTATGATTCTATGATGACAAAAGGGTCCAACCTGCTCGGGGCTGCTCTGCCCCCAAACCCCTCGCTTTTAAATCTTTGGGCAAGTGTTTTCTGCATCTCATCCCTCCCCAAGCTGAATTTTGAGTTAAAACCAAAATGACTCCCCTGTTCCTGAGGTCCCAGTGGCCACCAAACAGGTAGGACCACACAGTTGGAGGCTCCTGCCCCACAGCTTTGTTCCAGTGGGTGCTGGTGGTCTGGGTAGGACCCCCCCCACACCCACACCTGAGCCCTGTGGGGGAGCAGGGGGCTGAAACAACCACCCCGTCACGAGTGCTGGGTGGCCCCACTCTCATCGGCTCAAATGCCACCGGGGGGGACAGGGTTCTGCTGTCACCTGATCCCCATGGCCGCTGGAATGTCCTCCCGGGTGATATATCAGTGAGGGGCCAAGGAGCCGGCGCTGAGGGCGATGGCTGCACCGAGAGGGGGGTAAGGCAGGAGCTGGGACACGGCGCCGACGTCCCTACGGTGAGGGGACAGGGGGGACCAGCCCTGGGCAGGTCATAGAGTCACAGACTGGTTTGGGTTGGGAGGGACCTCAAAGCTCATC
>NW_010323267.1:273-515 GCF_000700745.2 Antrostomus carolinensis | reverse complement strand
TACAAGCCCCCGCCCTCCATGCTCGCAACCACTTCCAGGTAGGAGCAGCCACAGCTTCTCTGGACAACCTGGGACACTGGCTCACCACCTTTGAAACCAACCAGAGCCACCACGACACAGCGTCACCTCTGTCCCTAAACCAGACACCTGCTTGAAGCTCCATCCAACGCAGCATCCCGACGTTCCCCTCACCTTTTCCTTCTGTCTCCTCCACCACCATGGTGGGTCTGACACCTCCCGAG
>NW_010323267.1:0-247 GCF_000700745.2 Antrostomus carolinensis | reverse complement strand
CGCGGGGATGGCCGCCTGCGTCGCCGCCCTCTGCGCCTTCCCCCTGGACACGGCCAAAGTGCGGCTGCAGGTACGATCCACCGGACCCCGACATCTGACGGGTGGAGGGAGCACCCCACAACGGTGGGTCCCCCCACGCCGGCTCCACACCGGAGTTCGTGGTGTTTTTGCCGTGGGACGGAGGGTTGGGTGACACAGTCGGCGTCCTGCAGATCCAAGGTGAGGTGCAGATCCCCCGGAGCATCAG
>NW_010323265.1:12241-19064 GCF_000700745.2 Antrostomus carolinensis | reverse complement strand
TAAGGCTGGAAAAGACCTCCAAGATCATCCAAGATGATCCTCCAAGATCATCAAGTCCAACCATCAACCCAACACCAGAATTCCCACTAAACCATGCCCTGAACACAGACAGGGAACAGATTAGCCTCATATCTTTTACAATTGCCTTGCCCACAAGCAGTTTGCTTCAGAGGCTTCAGCCTCTTCATCCTTCCAAAGTTGGGTTCTCCTGGCTTCCTCTTGTATTTTCTCTCTCAGCATTTTTGTGTCTGGAGTTTGGGCTGGAAATGCCATTTCCTCCCCACCCCCAGCCTCCTTTTTTTTCTTTTTCTATTTTTTTCTGCTTGCTCACAGCATCCTAAGAGCTTGGTGTAGAGATTTGGGAAAAGCCAGGCAGGGATGTGATGGCTTGGGCTGCCCTCTCTTGGCATTGCTGTATTGTTACACAGAGCAAAATCCCCAGCTGGAAAAAAAAAGTATCTGCATTTCAAGACAGCATCTTCTCCACTATGACTGCCTCCCTCGCAATGCTTGATGAGAAGGACTGCTTTAAAGCTCTTCCATCCTCTGCTTCATTACGTGGTGGTCAGGTTCCCTGTTTTAAGGTCAGAGACCATATTGCGACTCAACGATTTGGGCACATCTCTCTGCCAACTTCCTTAATGAACCTTTTCAACCTCGTTTTTGGCCCTTTTAGTAGCTTCAAAACAGTCCTTGGGGGAGTAATTAAGGATTTTTTTCACAACATTTGTGAATGTGACCTCCTGCTTCCCCCTATGACGGTGGAAATCACTGCAGTGCACATGTGATAAGGCACGAAATCCCCCTGAGTCATGAGGGGACGCTGCTCCATAGCGCTTGGCAAGTCCTGCGACTCGGTTTTGGCAGGCAGGCTGCTGAATCTCATCAGTGAGACGGGGGAAAGGTGACAGCCAAAGGTTATAGGCAATTTAAAATTCTTTTTGCAATATAAATGTAGATAATATTGATCTGTGTAACTCACTTATCTGCAGCTTGCTGGTTTTTCACTCTGCAAGGCACAGTGGAACTCTGGCAGGAATATTTGGGTGAGGGAACATGATGCCAAACCCCAACCCAGTCCAGGAAAGGGCTGTTTCCCAGGTTTGGAGACCATGATCAGCTCATCTGAGGGTTTCTCTGTAATATCTTCAGTCTGTTGTGGGGTTTTGGGTTTTTTTTTTGAGGGCTTTTCTTGCAGAGATGAGATTTGGGGCGTTGTTGCCTGCAGGTGGCATGTGGGTCACCCCATGTGCTGCTGTGCTGGTGGTACAGTAGGCAGTTGGAGATCAGCATCTCTCCTTGGGCTCTGGAGCAAAACCAGCTGAGGGTTCAGCCAAAAAAACCCCTAAACCCCCCAACCCCCCTTTTTTTTTGCTGAAGCAAAGACTTTCTAGAGTCACGTCATGGTCAAACACCCTCTAGTTACCAGGGCTTGAACCTGCCGCTCCCTGCGGGGTGCGGGTATGGGTGTGCCGGGTGTTTGCAGAAGTGTTACCAGGAAAAATATCCTTAAATCCACGTCATCTTTGTGACCTCTTTGGTCAAACTGCCCTTTGGTTTCCAGGCACCTCTATCTCCAAGGGGGCCAAAGGACACGTTGCTCTTTGTCCCTTTGTTTGTCACATAGACCTGATAAAATAGCTCTTGATTGCTAATTTCTCTGCTGGGTTTTTCTCTGGGGCTCTTATCAGGAGGGTAGATAAGACAATGGGAGACTGAACAAGTGGATATGTCAGATAAAAAAATGACTACTGGGCCTTACAAGTCCTCTCGTGCGTCCGTGAATTTGCTGCAACAACAGCAAAGAAATCTTTTTCCCTTTCTTCAATTCTTTTTTGTTTTTTTACAAAGTAATGGCCTGTTCCTGATGGGAACAAAATCAGAAAGCTGGGGCTGAAAACATTGTTGTTTGTGAAACTATCCATCAAACGGCTCCTCTCCAACTCCTGCCCAGTGGGCTCGGGCGTGGGGCTGAAGGTGTTTGTTCGTTAGCAGAGGACTGTTCGTTAGCAGAGGAGACTGCATTGCAGTTTACAGCCAGCTCCCAGACAGAGCTGCCTTTGGACAGAACAGTGGTTGCACATCATCCTGGTGTCACCCCAGGGCTGGTGGCCACATCCCCTCTGCTGCAGGCTGTGCACTCAGCCCTGGGGAGAAGGATCTCCAGCATCTCTTGATCATCCATGAAGCCAAAAAGCCGTGGGGATTTCTTAACTCCCACCTGAGACGTTGCAGATCATCCCTCCTTGGCCAGCTGGTTTAAGGGAATTACCCATGTTGCTGCCATCATGTCTCTGGGGATGAGGGGACTTGTGGTGTGTTGGTCCTGGTGACACCAAAGTGTGGTGGTATCCAGATTGATTAGCCCAAAATCATGGCTGGAGGTGGAGTGTTGCTTTTCCTGCTGCAAATTGCTTCCAAAAGTTGAGCTTACAGCAAGGTAACTCAATGCCCCCACATTGTGCCCCACCACCCTGAGCTGAATGCTGGCCTGAAGCTGGACTACAGAAAGCAATGTTTTCCCTGTGTTTTTTCCCCAGCAGATGACTTCTCTGGGTGGAGCAAGGAGGTGACCTTGCATCTCTTTACAACCTGTGGGAGCTGTTCCCAGATCTGTGCCCTTATGACCCATGTGCTCAGCACCATCCGGTGCTCCTGGGAAGCCTCTTCTCTTCCAGCCTCAGCCTGGGATGGGGGTAGAGCTGCTTTGGGATCAATCCTAAAGATGCTCTGGAGGCCACGGTCAGCAACGCGTCCAGGATAAAGCTGACAACCTAAATTCTTTCCAAAATACCTTCATAGCCACTGCTGATCTTCAATATTCGCTGCCGCCCTGTGATGCAGAATAGGAGCAAAACCCTCTGGTCTGCAGAAATGACCCAAAGCTGCTGCTTAGGTCCTTGGCTGGTGCAGGGGAATGGGCGGGGGGGCTGCGCTGCAGCTACCCAGGTCCCTCCATCCCTGAGCGCTGCTGCCATCTAATGCCCAAGACCAGATCCTGCGGGCCGGGAGAGACAGCATCACCCTGGAAAAAACCAGCAGACACTTTTTGGGTGCTATGAAAGAAAAAAAAAAGAACCCTCTTTCTTTACAGAGTATTGTTTCTGAAAATCAGTGATGCTCCTTGCCCAAGCGCCAGCCCAAAGAACCTTGTGGATAACCATGAGTAGTGGGAGCATCTGAGCAGGACTGCAGGGTAGCTCGGGATGCTTTTTAGTTAGAAGTTGGTCTTTTTGGTTGAGCACACACAAAATTTGCAGGAAAATCACCCTCCAGATCACCACAGACAGAACTCTGGTCCTTCCAAAGCTGCTGCCCCTTGGCCTTTCTCTGCCATGGAGGTAATGGAGTTGTTTTCTCAAGCAGGCCAGGATGACAGGCTGGCCAGGAGGTCTGCAGAAGTTTCCTCAAATCAAATCTCCTGGGTTCATTAATCTCTGTATTTAAGTGGTGTTACTGTTTGCAATGACTTTTTATTTATTTAGTCATCTTCAAGGTACTCAGCAGCAGGATTCTTACTCTGCATCCTAGAGGGACTTTTTTCAAAGACAAGGAGTGACAGAACAAGGGGTGATGGCTTTAAACTGGCAGAGCGGAGATGGAGCTGAGATCTGAGGAAGAAATTCTTTGGTGTGAGGGTGGTGAGACAGTGTCCCAGGTTGCCCAGAGAAGCTGTGGCTGCCCCTCCCTGAAAGTGTTGAAGGCCAGGTTGGATGAGGCTTTGAGCAACCTGGTCTAGTGGAAGGTGTCCCTGCTGATGGCAGGGGGGTTGGAACTGGATGAGTTTTAAGGTCCCTTCCAACCCAAACCATTCTGTGATTCTATGATTCTGTGATCACTCTGCAGAGGGTTATGTTTTCCATCTGGCTTTATATTCACAATTGTCATTCACTGTCCTGGTTTCAGCTGGGATAGAGTTAATTTTCTTCCTAGTAGCTGGTACAGTGCTGTGTTTTGGAAAAAAACCCCATAACATACATAAACAACAAAAAAACCCCCATATGTTCCATGTAAACAAGGTTCCTTATGTGGAACCTCCTGTGCTCCAGCTTGCACCCATTGCCCCTTGTCCTACCTTTGGGCATCACTGAGAAGAGCCTGGCTCCATCCTCCTTACATTCGCCATTAACATATTTATAAACATTAATGAGGTCTCCCCTCAGTCTCCTCTTTTCCAAGCTAAAGAGCCCCAGCTCCCTCAGCCTTTCCTCAGCAGGGAGATGCTCCACTCCCTTCATCATCTTGGTGGCTCTGTGCTGGACTCTCTCCAGCAGTTCCCTGTCCTTCCTGAACTGTGGGGCCCAGAACTGGACACAATATTCAGGCTTTGTGTTAGGTAGGAGAAAAGCTTTTTTTCCTTTATTTTTCCTTTACCACTGGAAAGCCTCCATCTGCACACACACATCGGTGGTGAGAGGGCATCCATCCACTGTCCCTGGCATTTCTTTTGTAGCAGTTACCTCCTGCAAGGAAACCATTTCTTGCTGGTTTTTAGCCTTGCCCTCCGCTTTGGGTCAGCCCAATATGACATATTTTCTCCTAAGTTTGAAGAGCAGATGCTTATGATTTAGGGGTGGAAGCTCATTGCAAAGGTGTGGTCAACTGGAGACCCCTGTCCTCTACAAGGACATGGTCATGCTGTGGTCTCTAGCAAAGGGGACCTTTGAGAGCAGGCAGTTGTGTTTGCTAAGAGCAGTAGGGATCAAACTGGGAAACTTTGTGCCCTGGTGCTCAAGAGGGTCTGGCCAAGGCTTCCTAGTACCCTGTCCTCTACCACCATGCCAGCAGAAACCTGGTCAAAGCCATCACTATGTGCAAAGAGATCAGGTAATACCAGCTCTGTGTTTGGGGTCTGAGTGCTTCTTTCGATTTAGCTTAAATCAGTGAGGAACTGACTTAAACTAGATTGAGATAAACCACTCTTAAAAGATTTAAACCCCATGGTAAGAAGATGTGCTCCTGGTTTTACCCAGCATTAACCCAGGAATTTGATTAACAGCTCCAGGCTAGGTCTATACTGAGTTTTTATACCAAATTATTGCAGTTCAGGCCTGTATAGGGTTTTTTACTATTAAATCAGAGAAATATGTTAATGTGAATTCACTGACACTGATGGGAAATTATCTTACAGTGGCTGAACTTTGGGAGTCATCTCAAGAGTGGGGGTGAGGAGGGTTGCATGCTTAAAGGGAAGAAGGTTTGTAACCCAGGTAGCACTTAATGTATTTTAATCAGCAGGGAGAAGAGAGGAACCACTATTTCAATTAAAATAAAATTAAACTCCTTCACTTCTTCCTATGGCCAGCAGCCTTCAAAAAGCAGGGAGGGCAGAGGGGGCCCCATGCGCGGGGCAGAGACAGGACACTTGGCTGGGCTGGAGCAGTAAATCCCAGGATGGTGGTTTCCCTGTGGTTCCCCACTCTAAATCCAGTGATTTTGGCTAACATGTTGATTTTATGACGTGCCCATTGCTGTGCCAGCACCTTGCCCTGCTCACAGCTCTGGCTGATGGGAGATGTTGGCCCCATGTTGGGCTGGACCCCACAAAAGTGGAGCTCAGCTGTAAACCAGCAAGTTTTGGCTAATCCCTCTCCTAGCACAGTGTATCCCTCGCACATACACGCTGCTGCTCTCTAATAGTATTAATAATTCTCCCTTTATTTCTCACTCAAACACTCTTGGAAGGATCATCCAATTTAAATCACAGCTTCTCTAGTTAGCATGTGTCACCACGAGAGGGCAATAAATCATCTAATTACAATGATGGGAGCCAGTGTCTTTTCACAAAGCCACCCATGATGAACTTAAATGGATTTTAAACATTAATATCATAGGCATTTAGTAAAGAATGGGAAGGAAAAAGAACATTTTAAACAAGCCAGCAGGTTCCCCTGAATGTATTTGGGATGCGGGGCTTGGATTGGCCACCAAAACCATCCTGATGTGCAGTGAGATGCCAGAATTAAAACTGGAGAAGGGAGTCCTGCCTTTTTGAGATGCTAATTCAGGTAAAAGCTCATTTTGAGGAGTGCAGACGTACTGACCCTAATGATTCGGAGCTATTTGGAGAGCTAATGAAGGGTTACTAATTTCGAAGCATATCAATCTCATAAGAAGTGAAAGAAGATGGTTCCTTACTCAACTGACCTGAGCAACGTCTGGGGGGCAAACCGGCCCCTTCCTGAGCTGGTCACTGGTTCCACGTGCCAAAATGTTCTGCCACTTCCATTGCTGGTGCTTGGCCCTACAAAAGCCAAGAAAAAGCTACTTTATCCCCAAGGCTGATGCTGTCAGGAATGGAGATGAAAAGGAGAAGTCTTGTGCTCTGATCCATGGCCACTCTAACCCAGGGGGCTATTTTTGCTGTTAAATGGTCCTACTCTTTGGTTTTTTTCCCCCAGGGTGATGCAGCAGGGTCCTGGGGGATGTTTTGTGGCTTCTGTTGGCAAGTTCCCAGATGAGGCCATTGGTGGTGGCATGAGCAGATTGTTCCCACCTCTTGTGGGAGGTGGGATGCTTGGGGTGACCTTGGATGGTTGCTGGTTGTGAGATGCTGGAGGAGTGAGGGTGAGAGATCTCCCTGAGTCATCCATCTTCAGCGAAATCTTGCCTTGGCATTCATTGTTCTCTGATAAGAGTCCCACATCCTCAATGTTCTCATGTCCTTAGTCTTCCCAGCTCCTAAAAAAGGTCTGCTTAGTGACACAGAGTCTGGTTAGAAGTTATTAATTAGCTGTGTCCTCGGTAGGTAGACCAGTCTCCCTTTCATCCCCACTCATGGGGAAGTCCCAAATTCTGTCTTGGCCTCATCTCAGCCATGCCC
>NW_010323265.1:707-12221 GCF_000700745.2 Antrostomus carolinensis | reverse complement strand
AAGAGTGACTATTCAGAAGGTTTGGGGTTTTTTTAAGGGCTGCAATACAAGATGTCCCTGGCATATTTGCATCATTTAATCTCTTCCTTCTTGCCTTCTTATGCTTGGTGGGATGAGACATGGAGCTGGTACACCTGCCTGCTGTGGAGCTTGGAGAGGTGGAGAGACCAGGGCTTTTGTACAGGGATCCAAAATGACTCAGAAGAACTGAGGTCAGAAATGAGCAGATCCAAGTTCTCAAGGCCCAGGGCTTCTGGTTACATTTAGGAGGGAAAATTAGACACACAAGTGTAACATGGAGAAGAGATGGGGAAGCTGCTGCACTGGGGGCTGGATTGTGAAAGGCCAATGTGGCACTAAAGAAAAACTTAATTCAGAGATTTATTATAAAGAGAGTCACATGTGAGCCCTGGCAGGGAGTTGTCCTGCCTCGTGTGCTCCTACCAGGCATGAGGAAAAGCACCATATCCAGATGGGGGCTTCAAAACATTGTAAGCAACTTGGACAGAATCCAGGGGGAAGGAACAGAAGTGATCCTGGGCCATGGCTGGTGAGGGGAAATGGGCTACGAGCCTCCTGGAGCAGGAGTTGGCCTTCCCCTTCCTTAGGGAAAGGCCAGAGCAGCAGCCACTGCACTTGAGGCAAAACTGGTTTGAGTCAGAAGATCAAGGACATGATGAAGGGATGACATGGAACCTCCATCTTTGAGCTTTCCAGGGCATGGAGCTCCTGGGGAGGGACTGGGTCATTCAGACCTTCCCCAGCACCAACTTAATGGCCATTAGAAGCAAATCAAAGCTGATGGGAGTGTTATTAGCTCCATTAGCTCCATTGTGGTGCCAGAGCTGGGTAGGACTGGGAAATGCCACTTGCCATCACTTCTGGAGGTCCCCTGCAGCCCTGCATGTGCCTGAGACCTGTTGCTTTTTATCCCTTTAATAAAAAGACTGCTGATTAGCCTTAAAGAACAAGAAAAAGCAAGGAAGCCAATGTTGATCTGCCAATGAGTCCTACAGCACAGAAAATGCTTCAATGCTATCAAGAAGAGCGATGCTGCAGGCAGGTGGAGAGCTTCAGGACAGGACATATTAGCTATAAGTAGTTATTAGAGAGCAAAGGAAGCCCAAGCTACAGGTTCTTTTCCAAAATAAGGGGCTAGCAAGAGCTGAGGTCATCTCTTTTTACAGCGAGTCCTAATGAAAGGTTTAATGAGATTGATGTTACTGGTTTAAGTAAATATTTATCCTCTGTGTGGCATCACACATGTCTCTGGGTCACCAAGGAGGGCACCTGGGTCCTCCTGGTAACAGTTTTCAGTATCATCCATTTGCTTGAGCAATGGGATGGAGGAGGACAGTGCAGTGGTGTGGGTGCTGGATACCCTAACAATTAGTTTGCAGCAGTCTTGGACTAATATTTCCCAGGTTTTCCTCCAGATCATCACTGGGAAGGCTGCGAGAGCGAGTTCATAGAATGGTTTGGGTTGGAAGGGACCTTAAGGCTCATCCAGTTCCAACCCCCCTGCCATCAGCAGGGACACCTTCCACTAGACCAGGCTGCTCAAAGCCTCATCCAACCTGGCCTTCAACACTTCCAGGGAGGGGGCATCCACAACTTCCTTGGGCAACCTGTTCCAGTGTCTCACCACCCTCACAGTGAAGAACTTCTTCCTAATATCTCATCTAAACCTGCCCTCTTTCAGCTTAAACCCATTTCCCCTGGTTTTGTCATTAACTGCCCTTATGAAAAGTCCCTCCCCAGCTTTCTTGTAGGCCCCCTTCAAGTACTGGGAGGCCACTATAAGATCTCCCTGGAGTCTTCTCTTTTCCAGTCCCAAACGGTGCAGGAAATGGAGAAGGAGGACATGGAGATGCAGAACCCAGCCAAATTCTGCAATGATTTTCATAACTAATAAAGATCCAGTATGAATATGAGATTGAAAGACCTCAAAGCTGATTAAATCTGTTTGATATTTGAGGGTTTCCTCCCCCTCCCTCCCCTTTGTTAAAGGACAGTCTCCTCCTTCAAACTGAGAGATGGTCTAAAGACGTAATGCTGATTATTGCTGAGATTCTCACACCAATGCGGTGGGGAGAGGGAGGGGGAAGAATAAAAATCCCCGTAGGGTAGTTTAAAGTCGGTGTGAGTAGTGTGTAATCTACCCAACAGGATTGATCCAGGTCAGGCATTAAAGGCTAAAATGGATTAAACAAAAGACATTCCCCTTGTTACAAGAAGGAAAAACTTCAAAGGTGGGATTTGTTCTTGTTATGACAAAGGAAGTGAATTTACCAAGTGCCTCGGGGCACACCCCTCCGTGGCTTTCAATTTGCTCGAGTTGCTATGAAGAAGCAGGACAAAATGTGTGGGGGTTTTTTTGCCGCGCGCTTCGGCGCTGCCGGAGCCCTCCCTGGGGTAAGAACATTGGGTTAAGAGGATCGGCTTGGCACTGCTTTTTCTTGTTTTGTTTTGTTCGCTCTTTAAGGGGCGGGGGGGTGGGGGAAGAAGAAAAAAAGAAAGGGGGAAAAAAAAAGGCAACAAAATGAGGGAGAAAGGGAGGGTTGGTGGCACGTCAGAGGGAAATGTGATGGTTGAGGGTGGTAGGAATGAGTGGGACAAGTGTAGGCAGAGATGGGATGGGATAGGGAATGGGCCCTTTAACACAAAGAAAGATTGAATCATATAGAATCACAGACTGGTTTGGGTTGGAAGGGACCTGAAAGCTCATCCAGTTCCAATCCCCCTGCCATTAGCAGGGACCCCTTCCACTAGACCAGGTTGCTCAAAGCCTCATCCAACCTGGCCTTGAACACTTCCAGGGAGGAGCAGCCACAGCTTCTCTGGGCAACCTGGACCAGTGTCTCACCACCCTCACAGGAAAGAATTTCTTCCTAATATCTCATCTCCATCTCCCCTCTTCCAGTTTAAAGCATTTCCCCGTGTTTTGTCATTAGTTGCTCTTATAAAAATTCCCTCCCCAGCTTTCTTGTAGCCCCTTCAGGTACTGGAAGGCTGCTAGATTGTCCCAGATTGGCCAATTGTCATTGGATTGGCCACAGATCAGATTGTCCCAGCCAGGGGTGAACAGTGGTGTGAAGGTTGAAAAAAGGTCCAATCCTGCCCTTAAATACCAGCCTCTGTCTGTGTCAGCAGTGCCTTTTTCCTCCTGCTCCTCACCAGTCACACCATGGCCAACGTTAGTGCAGATTGTCCCCAGCCAGTAGATACACAATTATGGGCTGGCATGTCCCCAGTTCTGTGCTTACGGGGAGGAAAGGGGACCTTCATGCAAACAAATCTCTCCAGGTCTCCAGGTGAGCTTTACAGCCACTTGTTTTTATGAGAACTGCACCCTGCCGTGGGGGGATTATTGGTTTCTTCTTGTTCTTGAACCCACTCCAGAGCAAAGTTAATTCTCTTCCCTGCAGTGGCAATAGGCATAGTGGCAGCAGGGCATGGTGGCAACAAGTCACGGTGGCAGTGAGCCCTGCTGCCTACAACACCACTCCCTCCATCTTCTCCAGGTCCTGTTACCACCACAGATGACCTGCTGTGACTCTGGCACAACACACCCATGTAACTCACTGAGGAAGCCCATAACACCCCAAAGTTTTCCCAGCACTGCACTTCCACAAAGCCTAAAATGCACCTTTGTGGTTGGTGCATCCAGGTCTGGAGCATCTCAAGCTGGCCTGGACTTGCTCCTGGGCAATCCTGCAAAGGTGCTGCCCTGTGGGAGTGTGGTGACTCCCATGGTCTCTGATACCTCTGTGATCCAAACTACAGCACAAAGGAGGCTCTTTGGAACCAGACTTGTATAATTTTTAACTATTTCTTTAAGGGACTTTCTTTGGGTCTAATCTGTGTGATTAGGAGGGGTCTACAGGAAGGCTGGGGAGGGATTTTTTTCAAGGGCACACAGTGCCCTTGAAAAACAAGGGGTGATGGCTTGAAACTGGAAGAGAAGAGATTGAGATGAGATGTGAGGAAGAAGAGAAGCTGTGGCTGCTCCTCCCTGGAAGTGCTGAAGGCCAGGTTGGGTGAGGCTTTGAGCAACCTGGTCTAGTGGAAGGTGTCCCTGCTGCTGGCAGGGGGGTTGGAACTGGATGGTCTTGAAGGTCCCTTCCAACCCAAACCTTTTGATGATTCTATGATTACAGCTGGGTTAAGTGGTGTGTCTCTGTGTGCCCGTGTGTGTGTGTACAAGTTTTCCATGTTAAAGCCAGGCTAATTCTGCAGGAAGTGGATCCTCACTATCATGCAGCACAAGGCTACTATATTTCTATCTAATTACCCAGGTAATGTAATTAGGCAATCGGGTCTAAGCTGACATCAAGAGGAGAGGTCCCCAGGACTGCACAGTGACAGGCCTATGGCAATTAAATGTTGCACACTCACCTATTGAAATGTGAAAGCATATTTGGGAAACTACATCTCCATCCATGCACATTCTCTATATTAACCTACAGGTCTGAGCTACGACTCATCTATTTGCATTCAGAGAAGAAGAACTTCTTCTCTTTCAATGCCCAATGCCCACAATTAGGCTCATTATCATACACAGGTGTCCTGGTTTTTGCTAGCATAGGGTTAATTCTCTTCTTAGTAGCTAGAAAGTGCTGTGTTTTGGTTTCAGTGGGGATTGTTATGAGAAGAAATGTTGATAACGTAGAAGGACATGGTGTTTGGACAGTTTGCGAGTGCAAACTTGGAAGCACATTGCAAAAGGCCATCTCTGAACATGAGTTACTTTTCACCAAGAGTCAAGCTGAGGAGCTCAAAGTGAGCTGGCTTGTCCCTGCAGGACCTTCTGCTTGGGCTCAGCATCCTCCTGATGAGACCTTCCTGGGCAGAGAGCGGGAGGGACCATCTCACCTCTAGCTGGGAAGGAAGGACACTGGGGGACTGATTAGGACCAACAAACAGCACATAAGGACACTCACAGTAACCACAGAACGTCCTTCCCTTTTTTGCAGCACAGTTATTTTCACAGAGCATGCCTACATCCCTCCAAACACAAGAGTAAATGCTTCCTGTTGAGATCCCATCCCAGTAAAAGCCCCACTGGAAAATGATCAGTAGAAGAGGGAAGTGGCAGAGGTCTGCAGAGCCTCGAGCAGTGAGGAGGGTCTGGTGTTTCATTTCCTTTCATAAAGCCAAGACTAGCAGGGTCCTCAGACAGGTTAGCGCATCATTTCCAAGCAGCCGAAGGAAGCCCTTCCTTGCAGGACACATCATGAAGCTGTGGACCTCTTCACCACAGGAACCCATGCAGGTCCATCACACCACCTCTGGTTGGAAGCAGTCATGTGGCAGACTACTAGAGGTGAGGAAAAAATGTGAAGGTACCATTCCCTCTTCACTTCTGACCCAGGCAGCAGCAACTGCCAGTGCTGGAGAGGGGCTGTCAGGTGAGGTGGGCTTTGGGGCAGCATGGTGATAGAATCATAGAATAGTTTGGTTGGAAAAGACCATTATGATCATCTAGTCCAACCATAAACCTGGCATTGCCAAGTTCACCACTAAACCATGTCCCCAAGTACCACATCTACACGTCCTTTAAATCCCTCCAGGGATGGTGACTCCACCACTTCCCTGGGCAGCCTGTTCCAGTGCTTGACAACCCTTTCAGTGAAGAATTTTTTCCTGATATCCAACCTAAACCTCCCCTGGCACAACTGGTGTGGCTGGTCCTGTCCTTCTCCGACACCATTGCCTGGACAGCTTTGCCTTATTGCTCTTGCAGTTAATAACATCTGTGCCAAGCTTTAAAGAGAGTCCCATTTAATGATAAATAATTTATTTCTCTTTGAACGAGTTGTTGAGTGATTCCTGATGTAGATTCTCCAGCTCCATTGCTCTCATCCTTTTTTATCACTTCCTGAGAGCACTTCGACACGCACTCACATCCCCAAGCAGCTGGGAGACTTTGCCGGGGGTGTCAGCTTCGGCAGCTTTGGGTCTCTGCTGGGGCTGTGACTGCAAGACACCCAACACAATGACTCAGCCTGATGTCCAGAGATGAGCTGTTCCAGGTTGCTCCATGCCTCAGTTTCCCTTCTGTAAAGTGAGGATGCTGCCACAGTCCTTCTCCCTGTCTTCTCCAAGCAGAGGGACAAGGACTGACACCCTACAGCCCATTAACATCCTCCCATGCCCTCTCCCTGCAACACTTTATATTTCAGGGTCTTTTTAGGGGTCTCAATTTTCTGCTAAGGTCCTGGAAGTATTTTGCATCTTGTGGCAGGGCAGTGGGCATGTGGTCAACCACATCAGCCTCAAACATGTTCCAGGTGGTCTCTCCTCATTCCCAGCTTGTTTGGTCCTTCAAATATCTCCTCCACCTAAATCACACAATGCACAACCTCTTTATTTAATTTATCTCAGCACCCATTGACACATTGGGGCCACAGCATGGCATCCCAGCGGGTCTCCTCAAGGACTGGCAACTCCTCCATCCTCTGTGGCTCTCCTTCTCCTGCTCCTTCTTAGGTTGCTTCAAAATCCCACTGGGTTTTGTTTGGGTTTCAACAAATACCCTCTCGCCTTGATTTGTTTCTTTTTTGCCTGCCTATTTTCTGCTCCCTTGAAACGAGCTTATCCACCCCATGAACTTGGCACGCTTTGAAAAAGATAAGCATGAGTTTGCTGGCTCCACAGGTGAGATTTCTGCACTGGGTTTAGCAAGGAGCCCTTGCACGCAAGGAAAATATTCGCCTGATTATGTTCTACCACCACTGAAGCTCTTGTTTGCTTCAGCGCAGTCAACTTTAAAAAAAAGGGGGGAAAATATATAAAAATGGAGCAAAGGAAAGGAGACACAGAGTTGGTAGGACATGGGGCAGTGGGGGAAGCATGGTGATGTTGGTGGTGGTGCTAAAAGAGCAGTAAGACACGGATACTGGTCACCATGGGGCAGAAGGTGGGGAGATAATTCCTCATGGTAGGAATATGCTATCTGTAAAAACCCATTTGGGCTGCTTTATAGGAACCGAGGTGGCATAACTACATTCACTAGCAAATAATTTAAATATTGCCAGTCACGTCACATTGTGGTTGTTTGGAAATAATTATATCCATATCACAGACAGTAAATAATAGATGTGCTTTCACTAACATTTTATTCATGTTCTGTTTTAATATGGCAAACTTAGAAGTAATTTAATCTCCCAGTAAATTGAACTGGTAGGGGGTTCTTCACACAGAAGATTGCAAGTTATTAATTCCAGGCAGTCTTCATCTTGTACAATTAGTCACTGTTTGCAGCTGGAAATGTTTTATTAATTTTCCATAGCAGTTGATTTTCCACAGTTTTCTCAGTTTAAATTAAGCAGTAAGAGCCGCTGTTTCTTCTTAAATAAATTTCTTTTCCACAAAAATACATGCCTCTGGCTATGTCAATTTTCCCATTTGATTAAAGTGCCAGCAGGCAATTAATAACTTAATGCATTTTAAAGTACTTTTGGAAAAGTAATTTGAATAGCCAAACTTGTATATTTGAATTGATTGTTGCAGAAGATTTAACACACGTTCTTAAATCACAGAACCTTGTAAAGGACAAATTAAGAGTTGTAGAAGAAGTAGGCACCGTCCGACACCAGCTCCTAAATACGGAGGGATTCTCTAAGGCTCATCCTCTTCTGGGAATGCCATCCTGGTCCTGGAGAAGGCTTCAGCATTGGTTCATCTGGAGTCCAGGTGTAGGGTTGAAAGAGAAGGGACTTGCTGCATTGGTTGAACTCTCTGGAGATCATAGAATCACAGAATCCCAGACTGGTTTGGGTTGGAAGGGACCTTAAAGCTCATCCAGTTCCAACCCCCCTGCCATCAGCAGGGACACCTTCCACTAGACCAGGTTGCTCAAAGCCTCATCCAGCCTGGCCTTGAACACTTCCAGGGAGGAGCAGCCACAGCTTCTCTGGGCAACCTGTGCCAGTGTCTGACCACCCTCACAGGAAAGAATTTCTTCCTAATATCTCATCTAAACCTCCCCTCTTTCAGCTTAAACCCATTTCCTCTTGTTCTGTCACTAACTGCCCTTATAAAAAGTCCCTCCCCAGCCTTCCTGGAGCCCCTTCAGGTACTGGAAGGCCACTATAAGTTCTCCCTGGAGCCTCTTCCTTGGAGATGATGTCCTTGGGAAGCCCTGTGGAAGTGAGTAGCTGTGGTGAATATTGTCACTTCTTCACTGCATGGGCTAGGACATTCCCAGTCCTACTACAGGCTCCCACTGCTATCAGGTGGGTTCCAGAGGGCCCTTATGGTGATTCAGACCTAATTTCATTGCTCATCCCCATGCCCATGCTTATATTCATGCCCATACCCATGCTCATATCCATACACATTCTCATGTCTATCCATGGTCAGTGCAGCATAGAGGCAGGGCTCAGCAAGAGCAGCTCAGCATGACCACCTCCTGTGAATCCAACCCTTTCCTTGCACAGAAACCAAAACTAAGACTAGCAGGGACCTCAAAAGGCCACCTAATCCATGCCTGGCCCTCAGGTGGGATCAGCAATCTCTAAACCAGAGAGATGTTTGTCTAACTGGCTCATATAGATCTCCTGTGAGACCCCACCACCTCCCTGGGCATCTATTCAGGCTTTGCTGTCTTTATCATTAACTCTGTCACAGCTGTATCTTCCTTTGGGTGCGTTGCCCCGTGAAGCTTGTGAGAAGCTCACACCAGAATGGTTGTGTGTGCCAAGGTGATTACAGGTGGGTGAGCAGGGTGTTTCACCACTCACACCTGACACCGTGATCCAGCAAATCACTTAAGCGCCCTCATAAATCTAACCAGATAAACAACCCCTTTGAGTCGCTGGCATTATTCCTCTGCTTGCCTTAAAGCAAGTGCTTAAGGACTTTGTTGGATTGGATTTGAAATGCTTTAGCCCTCATCTTTATCTGCCTTAAAATCAGTCTTGGAATAGGACTGTCTTATATTCATTTGTTATTTCTTTTTAAGACATGAGCAATTCTATCACATTTCTTCCTTTTGCAGAAGTTAATGAATGTCCTCACATCATCCAGCTGCGAGGAGCTGTGGGCACCACAAAAGATAACCATGAATTTCATCTGATGCATCCATGATCTGGAAAGAGATTATTTTTCTTGATGCTGAGCTGACTTTTCTGACCATCTGAATGTAGATTTGGAGTCCAGAGAGGGGTCCCAGGAGGGAAAAGGAGGGGTGATTCACATTGCAGCTATCAGCTTCTCACACATCTGAGAGCATGGTGTGCCCCAGCTGAGAACTTCAATTCACTGAGTGCAAGATGAAATGGCAGCTGCGTTGGATTGATAAAACAATAATAATCATGATGAAATAATAGGATTAATGCCAGCTATTGCTGTTTAACCAAAAGGTCATTTTGACAGATGTAACTTTTATCAAGAAGCATCACAATATCAGATTAGTTTTTGATTTTTTGAGGAGAGGACACTAAGGAGACAAAGTGGGGATGTTGAACACGCCAGGACTTTTCTGGGCTCTGGCATTTGGCTGGAAGCAGTTCCTGGTCTGCAAATGGCAGATCCTCAGCTCTGAGGGCATTGTGGCCATGGCTGCACCATGAGCAGCACCAGGCTCTGCTGCCCCAGCTGAGAAACTCACACACAAGCCACATCCCTTTGGCTGCAGGGGCTGAAGAGTTCCCCTTTAGGGGTTTTATTCTTCTCTCATCTCCTGAAACTGTGGGCAGGTTTCTGATTTTTGCACCAGAAAACACCTTCCTGCCTTGTCCTGAAAACCCAATGCAACACTGATTTGGTTCCTACCTTCCCCATGTGGGCCTGTCAGGTCCCCACATGCAGCCTCAGCTCTCCAGGGACTGCACAAGTTACGCCAACACCGACTGTTCTGCCTTTTCTCCTGTCCTGCTTTCCATCTGGGACAGAGTTTATTTTCTTCTCAGTAGCTAGAATAGAGCTGTGGTTTGGTTTCAGTGTGGAATTTGGTATGAGAAGGTTCATAAAATACTGATGCTTTCAATTGTTGCTGGAAGTTTAAATACTTTCCAACTTCCCTGTGTTTTGCTAGTTTGCAAGTGCAAAGGACTGGGGGGGAAATAATAAAATTAGTAAACCAACCCTGGCATTTGGCTCTGCCAGTGAGATATTCCATATCATATAACATCACGCTCAGTATATTAATGAGGGTCTCTTGGGCTTTCTCTCTCTCAGGCTCTCGATCTTCTGGGATTCCAGTTTCATTTTTGGGATTGTCGCTCCTCCGGGATCATTACCTGGGAACAGGCTGGGCTTGGCTGGCAGGTGGTGAGCAATGGCACTGGGTATCACTCATTTGTATATTTTATTATTTCTATTATTATTGTAATTATTATTTTAAGTTTTATTTTATTTCAGTTATTAAATTGCTCTTATCTCAACCTATGAGTCTCCTTACCCCTTCAATTCTCTCCTCTATTACCTGGGGCGGGGAGAGTGAGCAAGCGGCTGTGTGGTGTTTGGCTGCTGACTGGGTTAAACTACCACATGTCCCTAGATGCTCATCCTAAGGATGATGGGGATAAACTATATATACATGAAAAAAAATCTTTGTATAGCTCTGCTCCTTGCTCAGGGCAGCGTCAGAAGGAGAAAAGTTGATTGGGAAGATTGAGTTTTTCATTGTGTGTCTCACACAATGTGTGTGCAAAGCCCAGTTAAAACCAATGCACTCCAGTTTAGTGAGGGGAAGGGTGAAATTGTTTTATTTTTTGTTTTATAAGAGAGAGATGCTTTCCAGCGACAGCCAAAAGCTGGTCTTCTCTCAGCTTTGGCGTCTGAAACGCGGGACTGCGCTATTTACAGCTGAGAAGCTGCTCTCCCACCGCTCCCAGATCAAATGCAAACAGGAGCCGTGGGAGGCCGGCCCATCTCTAACCGCGCCAATCAATCTGAAGGAAAGAGACAAAATCCCCAAATCTCAAAATAATGAAAACAAAGATATCCAAGTAATAAAATCCACAAGAAGCACAAAGACAACATAACTCAGCTGGCTCAAAGAAAGTGTCCATTAACGAGGGATTAGCGGGAGGGAAGTACACAACCAGTCAATAGGAAGTGAAAACACACCACACAGTCGCCTGATATCACAGCCCGACGCAGGGTTAGGATGAAGGCTGTGTTGGGCAAGTTGGAATAAGAGCTACTCCAGAAATCTATCAAATAAAAAAAAAACCCAAGTGCTGCAAAGCCTGCCTTTGCTGTGGCGCATGGTTTTTAAGAAACCTTGAAGATTTGTAGCTCTCAGTCAAAGAAAATGCATCTTCTTTTTGCCATGTATCCCTCACAGGCTGCACTTTGCCATTACATCTCAGAAACAGAGATATTTTCTTTAAAAAATCTTGGGGATGGTGTATCTCCTTGCACAGCCAGGTCTGGTCTGGATTTGAACCTTTCAGATGCCCTGGTAATAGAAATAGGAATTAAAAAAAAAGAGTGAGATTGATTATGTTCTCCCCACTGCTGGTTTCCAGCTAGTCTGAACAGGTCCAAAACTCTTCTTTC
>NW_010323265.1:0-689 GCF_000700745.2 Antrostomus carolinensis | reverse complement strand
TCGAAATCAGTTATTCTTTGAAAGGCACTGATGGATTGTGACGTATTGTTTCAAAAGCAGGGCAGGAGAAAGCGTTGTGTAATTAAATATGCAGAGAGTGTAGCAAGTGTGGGTGATACATTCATTTGGAGTAATACACACACTTGCACTTCCATCGTTATTTAGAGATTAAAGCGGCGCGGCTCCTTAGAGCTCACGTCTGCCCAAAGCCCCCCTGGACTGCTGCAGCCATTGGGGTCTCTCCTGAAGCCATGAGGAATTAAACTCCATCCCAAAAGCCACGTGTGGCTCTACTCTTACATGAGTTTTCACCAACCAAGCCTTATTTTAGTAATTTAATGTTTTAACGGGTCTGTGTTAAGAGGATATGGGGGAGAGGTTGGTGGTACCCAACTACAGGCTGTGGTGATTCACAGCCCCTCAGGGGGGGTTAGCCCAGCTGCGTCAGAAACAGGGCCAGGTTCTAAATAGGGGCTTAATCTGAGTTAAAATTAAATGGGCTTAATCTGGGCTTAATCTGAAATAATACCTCCGGTGTTTTGGATGTATCAGCACTGTCTCAAAGGGTTGGTGGCACCAGCCGTTGTCCTTCACAAGCCCTGGGTAGTGCTGCCGTCCAAGCTGGTCATGCAAGCAGCATCCCGCTGCCTCCAGCAAAAATAGAATCACAGAAGGGTTTGGGTTGGAAG
>NW_010323264.1:10392-22717 GCF_000700745.2 Antrostomus carolinensis | reverse complement strand
CCGGGGGCGTGTTACAAGCAGCATTTGTGGCCGTTGTGCCGGTGCCTGCGGGCACGTCCCGCGTGTGCGGGGCCAACGCGGCCGCCCGGGGCGGGCTGCTGACTGTCTGAGCCGGGGCCGGCCGGGGGGGCCCGGTCTCACGGCCCTGCCGAGCCGGCAGCACAGATCCCGGGGCTCCTCGTAGCGCTGCGTGCTTCTGAGAACCAGGCCTCCACCTGGGTCGGGGCAGCATGCAGGGGAACAAGTTTCCTGTTTTTATATGATGGCACATCTGTAAAATAATCTGTCTCCTTGTGTTCCAGCCGTAACTTGTTTCACAAGGATTATGGTGTAAATTTGGCTAAAATGGGTTCAGTTTTCTTCTTCCGCAAGGGACCATGCTTCAGGTGCCAGCGCAGGAGTTATTTACAGAACTATCATCACTTTTAAACCAAAATGTTTCCTTACTTTCGTAGTTGAGTGAAAAGCTGAACTATGTGACTCCCAGCACTAGGTCTCTAGTTTTATTTTGTGTGCTGGAGGAAGGAAGCAGATAAGTTCAACCATGTGGGTTAGTCCTTTGTAGTGTTGGGTTGGTTTTTATTTTTAATTTATATAGGTACTTTACTCATGTATTTGTGAGCAGCAATAGTAGGGAGGGCTAAAATACATTTTGGGTCCATCCAGTAATTGAATTTTGTGATTTAACTTGAGCACTTGGATTTGGAAGAGGTTTGGGGTTTGGTTTTTTAGGGGTTTTGGTTTGTTGTGATTTTGTTGGGGTTTTTTTTAATTACTTTAGTAATCTATCTTATGGAAGGAATTTATGTTGATGTTCTGCATTTCTCTGGTGCTCTGTGTTTTTTCTGAGGACAACTCTGCTGCCTTGGTGTCATCACCAGAGAATGTTAGTATTAGCAGCTCACCTGGGAGCAAGGTGCTGCTTTTCTCTTCCTTTGCTTCTTAGCACTATATGCTTTTGTGAAATTCCAAATACCCCTCATCTTGATGACTGTCATTCCTTGATGAATAGAGTTTGCTCATCTTGATGACTGTCATTCCTTGATGAATAGAGTTTGCTTGTGTGCATGTCTTTTTTTAAAATACTGTCTTTTATAAATTCAGGTGTTGGATTACCATGGGTGTAAAATAAGCGACCCATACTGCTGGCTTGAAGATCCCGATAGTGAACAGACAAAGGTAACCCTTCTTTGTATGGGAATGGTTGTTTTGACATGGTTTTCTTCTGTAGGCTAGGTGCATGGGTACTCTGTTTTTGAAGGACCTGCCAATACTTTTTGAAAACTTACACAGTGAATGTAGGTGTAGTTCATGTGGTATTTTATGGTGCCAACAGCAATGCCATTATTTAGTTCTTTTGTGTTAATGGGAGAAAGACTGGAACAGTTGGTATAACCTTGATCACAGAATTTGAAAACTAAGGCCTTGTTTTTCTTGTACTGACTTTTCTTAGACAATTTGAATGCTCAAGGTGGTGTTGCCACACTGTAGAGAAACACTCTGATTTTTGGAGTGTTTTATCCACTGTTCTAAGTACATCTAAAATTGCCATAATAAAATAGGAAAGGGTAGAAAGAAATAGGAAAGGGTAGAAAAAAAACTCATTTGGCTTGCTTTCTGCATATGGTGACAAAGTGTGTGAATACATCTTTTTTCCTTTTTTTTTTTTTTTTTTTGACCCCTTTTTAGAAAAAAGAACCCAAAAACATTTTCCTCCTGATGTTAAGCTTTGTTAGTGGCTTTTATTACGGATTGCAGACGTTACAGTGTTTTCAGCCTGCAGTCTGGTATAGCTAGGCTGTGCTGCTGGAACTGGTCTTTTGCTGAGAGAGAATGCTGAAAGTCATAAGTATGACTGTGAGCCAGTTCCTCTGATATTAATCACAGAAGGGATTGGAAGGGCCCTCAGGAGATGATCTAGTCCAACCCACCTGCCAAAGCAGGTTCCCTACAACAGGTTGCACAGGAAAGCATCCAGGTGGGTTTTGAACATCTCCATAGATGGGGATTCCACAACCTCTCTGGGCAGCCTGTCCCAGTGCTCCGTCACCCTCACAGTAAAGAAGTTTTTCCTTAAGTTTGTGTGGAACGTTCGGTGTTGCAGTTTGTGCCCATTGCCCCTTGGCCTGTCACTGGGTACTACTGAAAAAAGCCCAGACCCATCCATTTGCCCCCCGCCCTTCAGGTATTTATGGACATTGATAAGGTCTCCCCTCAGTCTTCTCTTCTCCAGGCTGAAGAGTCCCAGCTCTCTCAGCCTCTCCTCGTAAGGCGGATGCTCCAGGCCCCTAATCGTCTTTGTGGCCCTGACATAGGGCGTTGCAGGGGTGATGGCCAGAAAGTCGTAGGTGGCAGTGTGGAGGGGTTTTCCTCTGTGATGACTAATAACTTTGTGGTACCTGTAGTGCCAGATCTAAAACACTTGGCATCCATCCAGTATGCATGATTGTGTCAGATGGAGGGCAGGATCTCTATTTAAAAGTATCCTGCGGGGTGGCTTTCCATTATTGAGATTCTTTCTAGGTTCTCTCATGTATCTGCTTACATAATACATCTTGATAAGCTGGAGGTTGGTCAAATAGAACTTACTGTAACTATCAAGAGCAAGATAAAATTTGTACACTCAGGATCCTATTCCCTACTTACAAATCTATCAGCATATATAAAGATTCATCTGGATTAAAAAGGTTAATTTGGGACCAGGTTTTAGTGAAAAACTCTGCCATGGATATTAGCATTGATAGTTAGATATTTAGTAAGTTTGGAGTATTTTTATTTTTTTTTTCCTTATGAAATGGTACACATAGGATAGTTTTGTGCCAAATGTACGTGTACAGAGATATGGGCTGTACGTGTGGGGAGATATGGTTATGTCTTTCTTTTATAGAGGCCTTACAAATATCTATTAAAGTGGTTTTCAGGATCCTGTGGAAGAGTTGGAGTTGAGAAAATGCCAAGACCTGATTTTTTGTGTCCCTGTGTTCAATACTATTACTACATACTGTGAACAGGTTGGGTAAGAACAGTTGGAGGAGGGTGAATCTCATTCTCCCAAGGTTGTAGTTTATATAGGAGGGAAAATAAGGAGTAGGAGATTATAACATCTTCATAAAAATGCAGCAGCCCAACACAAGATGTCACATTGGTGGAATTAAAATACTGGTAAATCTTACTTGCCTACACTTTAAAAAACACACACCTTGGCAGAATTTTGCAGTGCAGTAATAGTATAATGCAAAGAGTGGAGAGAATTCCTCTGTGTGTAAGTATGTGAGTATGTAATCTTTTTCCAGAGTTCCAGGAGTTACCGAACAAAGGGAATTAAAGTATTTTGCTGTGCTACCTCTTTCATAGAAAATGTCAGAAAAAATAATCTTCAAGTGCTAAACTCCTTTCATCTGCTTTCTCACTGACTTCTTTGTGCTTTGCAGCAGAGGTTGCTGATGGGCACTCTTTCTTGCCAGCTTTTAATAGTTTTATCTCCCAAGTTCTTGAGATAGTTTGCAGGACTCTGCAGAATAGCCATTCTGCACTTACCAGATCAAAGAATAACCAGACACTGGCATAGAGGCGATGGAATGACTGTGCGGGCTTCAGAGAGAATTTGAAGTGTGCTTTGTAGACTTTTCAAGCCTTTGAGTTACTGACCTGGAGACCTGTGTGCGTCCCGTTCTTCCTTCACGTCACTCACTCTTTATGCACTCCGTAATATCCCGAACCTCCATTTGTTTGGGGAAAACTAAAAATATCCTGTGTATACCTCCAACAACAGGGGGCCTTTAATTTTCTACACATTAAGTACAGAACTAGAAGAAGAATTCCTTGGACATCCATGCTCATCTGTAGTGAAAGAGTGAGCCCTATTTGATTTCTGTTTATAAAATGCTTGCTTGATTTGAGTATGTGTAATGGTGAAAATTATGCCAAGGGTGAAGACTGAGCATCATTCATTTATTAAGGACTCTTTTCCCGTATGCAGACAGTCAAAATTATTTGGTGTATGTTGCCAAACAGATATACAAATATGTTGGAATTGTACTTTTCTGGACTTAGCAGAAGTAGCATCTCAAGCATTGGTGTTGTCACAGAAAATAGGTGAGGGTAGGCCTCACTTTGTTTCTGAGTTGGTGTGAGTCAGTGAAACATCAAGTTTGCTGTTTCTTGAAGCATGGAGAAAGAAACACAGGCAAGTGAGATTGGTTTTAGCTCTGGAATTTTCATGGTAGTTTCACCTGATGTGCACTGTAGGGTTAACAGGACTGCGACTGAAATAAATTACCCACAACCGCTATGAATATAAAGAATCATACTCATGTTTCCTGTGTCTGGTCCAAATGATCTTGTGGGCTCTGATCGTTATCAGCTGACAAACAAGTGAACATACAAGGGTGGGATTTTTTTTTTTTTTGTAATGGTCTTAATCAGATATTTTTGCAGTGAGAGTAGAGTGCAGATGGTACTGGACCTGATCCACCGTAGTTTGCAGGTTTCCATTAAGTCAGGTGATTCTGTGGGTTCTGTCCTCCCTCCCCTTCTTGTGCTGACCTGAATGCGTCTGTTCCTCCCTTCCATGGATATAGCCACCACACGGTGATGTTCTGGGAGGGAAGCCTTTGGTGGATTAGTTTTCTGTTGGCACACATCTAGGTCACCTTAAGGCCACATGGTATTTGGATCTAAGATGGTTCAAGAATGAGATCTTTCCTTTTCTAGCACCCCACAGCCTACTTTTAATTAGGTGAAAGTCAAATAGGTCTAGAAACTTTTCAGCCGGGTCACCAAAATGATCTCATTCCATATGCAGTGTCTATCTGCTATAGTAAAGGAGGTTATTGAAATCTGCAGGTGGTTAAGCAGGAGTGTTTCTTGTCAGATGTGCTGTCTTAGAGCTGATTTAGCCAGTCATCAAGCCGCATCCTCAGTCTCTTGTGGAAAAGCAATTTTTCAAGAAGCACGTGCTTCCATGTTCATGGTCTGTGTGCTTTACTGTATCACTTTTCCCCCTGTGTGTGCTCAGCTGGAGTAGTCGTGCACAGCTATAAGCAAACAAAACTCCCTTCTCTGGATACCTGAATAAAAACTGACCCCCTGGTCAGATGGTGACATTCCTACCTCACTTTGGAGAGAGGAAGTGTGGAAGCTGGGTTCATGCTCTGCTGCTGTTTGGCCATTGACCTTTAAGACAGACTGAGGAATCATCCTCGAGGTAGTTGAAATGTTGTGCTGCACTGGTAAAACACTTCTGGTGATGACATAAGCCACAACTGCAAAACCACACTTTTATTCTTGTCTTGAGTTTGGCTTGGTTGGACTTTTCAGCTTCTTGGTTTGTTTTTACACTTTGTGGAAAATAGTAGCAAAAGCTTTGCTGTAGTCTGTGTCAGTCATACACAGTGCTTTAACTCTGGGGGCAGTGAAGTGTAGCTTGTGTCAGACATGAGGGATGGGCAAGGGATGGAAGAGCAGAGACCATGTACAGTTGAGTTATATTATGAACAGGTTTGTGTTTGGATTAAGACTAGAATTGAAACTTCCAAAACTACAGTTAAATGAATTTGTGGTTAAAATACACCAGTGTTTCATTCATGTTTTGATAAATTTCAAATTGCACTTTGAATTTTTCTTTGCTAAATACTAAAGTAAAGGCAAAGAGGCAAACCACCAGAAGTTTGCTTAGTTTTATTTCATAATACTTAAAAAAAGGCACTGAACTACCTTTTACTGAGAAGATACATATGAAGATTTTGAGAAACTGTAAATATTTTACGGATTAATAACAAAGACTGGTAATGTTGAAACAATTTATATCCTAGGACTTTGGAAAGTATACTGTGAGTGGAAATCATTACCTTGAGATAATAGCTTAGTGACATGTAGAAAGCTGATAGGTTGTAACAAAGCATGGCTAAAAATTGTGGCGTATGTTTTTTAGATTAAATTTAGTTGTACTTTTTTTTTTTTTTTAATAACAACTGGCCTGCTCAAGTAATGACCAAACACTTCAGCTTCAAGTAGAACATCTCTACTCTTAGTACAACTCTTTAGAAATTCTCTTGCTTTCCAAATGACCTTATTTTCTGAGGTACCCATAAGCACATGCCTTACTTGGACCCTTATTCTGTCCTTTCTTCTGCTAGCAAGTTCTGTCCTGGTTCAAGGCTTATGATAGATTGTCAGATGCAGATTTCTACAGGTAAAATAAAAATCTTTCTCTATAGGCTCATGAAGATGTACAAAGTGACTGTTAGCCCTATAGCCTGGGTGGCATCTGTTTAGCTCATGGTGGTGGATGGAGCTGTTTACTGTGAGAGTTTCTGCTGACATCTGTTCCTGTACTTTACCTAGAGCAATATTTCAATTATGTATTGCTTTTTCAACATGAGTGCAACTTCATGCTCAAAAGTGTAAGAACAGAAGGCTTCTAAACTTGACTGGATTCTTCTTGACAGAACTCCTTCAAAAACCTGTAATTCCTACCTCCTTTTTCAGATAGCAATGGCATTCCCTTTTACAAATAGTTTTGGAATCTTTGGTGCATACCGAGTGGAAACAGGAAAAATGTATTAAGTTCCTGTAAAAACAGAATTGCTAGTGATTCAGTTGTGAGTGCAGTAGTAGTTGGTATGTTTGCATGCTCTTGTGCAACAAATGTTTGTAAAGAAAAGTTTGCATCTCCTCTTTGAATACCAGTAATGAAAGCAAATACAGTAAGATGTGTTACTCACTTTTAACTGCAGTCATATTTCCAGCATACCCTTGCAGCAATGTTACCATTTTGATTGTTATTGACAGATGAAACAAAGATGTGTGCCAGTTTCTGTCCACTAAATGCAGCTGTAAAGTGCTTTTGACCATCCAGTACAGTGGATGGTTTTATACATGTTTTTATAAGACATCTTTTCTCTGAAAATGTCACAGCACTTGGAGTAGTTAGTTTGTGTAGCATGCACTGTCTAGATTTTTGTGTACATGGTCTTTGAAATTCATGTGTTTCCTTTTTCAGAAAAACAAATTCAGATACACAGAATTCTTGGGTAGAATGGATTAAGTTATTTCATCATGTCACGGGGGCAGGGATGATTATAGTGGTACAGTGTGGAGGCCCCATGCCGTTTTGACTCACCACTGGGATGTGCTGTGCTGCCGTGCCGGGTGTTAAAGCTGTCTGTGCCAGTCGGATGCTCAAAGGGAGAACTGAAGCGAAAATTTGCCTTCCCTTGGCAGTGCATTCAGCTCTTTCCTTTTTCTCAGGGGATCATATCCTAACTCAATCCTTGCTGATACACAGAGTCTAATTTTGAGTAAAGGTCCAGAAGTCATCATCATTTGCCTTCTGTATCTGTTCCTTTGCACTGCTGTAGTGCTTGCTTGCTTGTGTCATCCTTGAGTGGTGACCTGTGTGTAACCACCCCACGTGTTCTTAAACTAATGTTTCAACACTTAGCCGAGTGCTCTTAGGGCATTACTAATTCTGCACCTACGTGTTTAAAGCTTATCAGTTTCTGTATGCTTTGTTAGGCATGAACAAATACCTCTCAGGTGGAGACAGACCATAATTAATGTGCTTTCTCCTTTACATTTTGGCCTGACAAGTGAAAACATACCTTGGCATGTAACACAGCTCTTGGCTGTGCACTGCTGTGGCAGCAAGGTGAATGGGACAGAAAATGTCTCTCTACTTGCCCCATGTGCTCACGTCTCACCATGTGAAATGTCTGTAAAATGCTGCTGGAAGAGTTTTGTGTTCTATTCTTGCCTCTTTTTCACCTGAAGAATTAATAAATGAGTAAACATCAATAGCTGTTGGTAAATGGGTGCCAGGTACTCTGTACAGCAGCTGTCTTTTCTTAAGAACTGTGAAACACAAGTTGTGGAATATGGATTGCACCCCTGGTGTTGCTGTGGGTCACACTCTGCAGTGAAGTGTAGCTCGGATGTTACCATGTGTTGTAGATCCGCTTGCTCTGTGACAGATTCAGGACAGGTAGAAAAAAAAAGTAGCCTCTTTCAGAGCAACTGGGAGAGAGGCCTGTGTAAGCAAGAGGTGGGTGGACAGGTCAGCCACACACACTGTGTCCTGTCCTTCGTACTCCATGTTAAGAGACAGAAAAGCCTGCATGTCTGCTTCTTAGCAGCTGTGGTTCACCTTAAGATGCTTAGGTATTAATTTTGTGTTAATGTGCTGTGCTATAAATAGGGATGGTGAAACACCAACAGAGCACCAGGTTTTTCTGCGCATGCCATGGGAGCAGCAGCCTCTAACAAACAGCTGGAGTGGTCATAGCTTTGGCCACTGTCCTTAAGTGTTTGTGACTGGGAGGTGGAGTGTTTTAAAGAAACCATGCTCCTCGAAGTTCTTTTCTCAGAGATTAGGTATTCTTGCCTTTTGTAACTAAGAACTGATCTGTGGACAGTACTTTAGCCTTTCCAATAAATAATGGTTGGGACTAGTTCTGTGTTTTACGTTAATAGGATGAACAGGTCATGCACGTGGTGTTTTGTATTGTCTTCCAGCCCTTCAGAGCTCCTGAAATCATACTGCTGTCTGTGGGCAAATGGGACTCTGTTCTTTATCCATTTCCTAATTTATTTATTGTAGAATATTGGAGTATCATATATTTGTGGTGAAGTAAGGGGAAGTGGTATTTCCTAGGTATAGGTTGTAAGTTTGCTTTTCTATGCCATTTGGGCAAGTATAAGGAGAGTTTTTAAAAGCATG
This sequence comes from Antrostomus carolinensis, assembly GCF_000700745.2. Lineage (NCBI taxonomy): Eukaryota > Metazoa > Chordata > Aves > Caprimulgiformes > Caprimulgidae > Antrostomus > Antrostomus carolinensis. The sequence goes on along the minus strand of NW_010323264.1, from coordinate 13,998 downwards.
AGGCTTGGGTTTATTTTTTTTAAAGGGTAATGGCAGGAATCTGGCTTGTGTTTGACCAAACCACTGGTTACACTGGTGCATGTCCTGGAAAGACATTATTCAAGATACAAGATCAGTCTTATTACAGTATTGTGGCATAATGCAAATAAGTATGTAAAACTCTTTAAAGTATGACACTACACAAGCTATATGGGAGGAAATATGTCAGTGATGCATTGCTTCAGAAAATAGTGTTTCCTATAGGAAATATACGTTTATACTCGAGTTCATTGAGGGATTTTTTTTTTCCTTCAGGCATTTGTGGAGGCTCAGAACAAACTTACAGTACCCTTCCTTGAGCAGTGTCCTGTCAGAGGACTCTTCAAAGAACGAATGACTGAACTCTATGATTACCCTAAGTACAGTTGCCACTTCAAGAAAGGAAAAAGGTATGTGAGGAATGTCTTTGTATGTGATGATGAATGTGAAACAGGTCAAAAGCAACTACTAGTTAGGGAAACAAATTGTAAATTATATTTGTATTAATTCATTTATAGTTGGGAAGTAGGAAAAGTAAACCAATATAAATATATGTCATTGCATGATGCAGAGCACAAGGTGCTTGACTGTCTACAGTTCCCAGTCATATTATCTTCTTACATGTTTGTTGTCTTCTCTTTTTAAAGGAAGAATTTGTGAGTTTATCAAAACTCAGACAAGTTTGTAGAATAACTGTTGTGAAGGTAAAATTCTCAGGAGTTCCTCAACCAACCTTTCAGGGCTGGTCGTGTAGAATAACTGTTGTGAAGGTAAAATTCTCACTCAACCAACCTTTCAGGGCTGGTCAGTGTCAATATAGTTAAAGGCACCTCACCCTGAAAACGGCACAAGTCTGTCATGTATGTTCTAAATACTTACTAAAACACTGCTCTTACATTGATCATACTTTGAGCAGTTGATAGGACTTCTGTTTAGTCATAGCCAGTGAAAAGCAGTGAGAATTCTCTTGTGAAAAACAGCTCCTGTGTCTGCAAGGATAGGGGAAAAATCATTTGGAGGACTTAAGACAACTGATGCAAAAAGATCTGTCTTCTAAGAAATAAAGAAATCCTGCTATATTACAGTACCTAGCCTACTGGTATCTCTGTTTTGATTCTGTGACTAGGTAAAGAGGTGGTGCTTCTCTGGCTTACCCAAGGTCTGGAGACTGCAGCTGCTACTCAATTTTATGTGACCTCTTTCAGAAACTCTAGCTGTCTCCTAGAGAAAGGGGGTAAAGGGATGAAACTGCTCGTTAACTTAGTAACATCTAAAGGTTGTTTTAGCAGTTGAAAAAGAGGTAGTGCAAACAACCCATTCTTAATCATGGGAAACACAAATAGTCTTTTTCAGTATTTTCAATTTGTTTGATCCTTGTTGAGTGGGCATCCAGATATTCCAGGTATGTCATCCACAGGAAGGAGCAGAAGCTGTCTCATTCTACACAGATACTGAGGGAGATCTGCTGCTCTTTAGTTATCTGTCCTATTCTGTGAGGAGGGTGTGGATACTTATTATGAAGGGAGGGAAAGTCTGTACTATGTGGGTTTTTGTAAAAGTATGTTGTGGGGAGTGAACCCAAGCTGATGTTGGTTTAAACTGTCACTGATGTGTCACAGCATGTCAATATATAGAGGTGTGAGGTTTAAACATGGAAGTAGCGAAGCTGTTTAGGACAGCGCTGCCTCTGGGGAAGTAAGCCTTGTTGAGCGAGTCGGGCAAAGCTCATTAGTTTGTATGTGAGGCTCATGCAGAGGTAGCCATGCTCAGTCTGATTCTGGAGCAGCCCTGATCACTGACTGCTCTGGATTCTCTGTCCCATTTACCCTGTGCAGTGCAAACATACCTGGGTGTGCTTATCTTCAGTGCTAATAAGGCTTGATGTTGCAGAAGTGCTCATGGCACTGATGAATATAGCCTTCACTAGAGATAAAAAGTATTAATTTGATGCAACTGAGTGTCCTCCAGGAAGAACGTTTGTGCCAGGAGCTTGACATGCTTTAACTTATGACACTTTACTTTGATTTTAATAGATGTCTTTTTAGTTTTTCTGAGTGCTAGAATATTTCTCAGCATGTGCTGATCTTAAATCACAGTGTTTTAAAAATCATATGAAAAAAATATATATTACGGTGTTTGAGGAGATAAGAGGGCTCTACCAAGTTAAGTAACACTTAGTAAGGGGCTCGAGGAGGAACTATTCTATTTGGAGAACTATCTAAACTTCCCACGACACTTAGAAATTCTTAAATTTAATTACTCCAATTTTCTGCCAAAGAATAGGTGCTAAAGGACAGTATGTAAAGTTCTGTTCTCTAGAACCTGCAGAAAGGAAGAGTGCCCAGGGAGATGCTCTGTTTGTTGCATTGTTTGATCTTTGCTTCCCAGCTCATTGCCCAGCATTGCAGAGATGAAATTGGATAGAAAATGCGTGGCCAAATGGAAAATTACATATATTTTTTCTTCTATTCCTTTGAATCTTTCAATTTCATCACTTGCTGAACATTATTGTTAGTATTTGATCATACTACTAGTTCAGACTGTTAGCCAGGCCTTTGTGAGTATAGTTCCTCCTTCTGGGTTACCAGGTTCCCGTGCTTGTTTCCAAGTACTGGACAGTCTTAGGGAATATGTGAATTTATGTTTAGGTTTGAACATTACCCCATAAATTCCCCTGTTCCCCCAGGTGGAGCTGCTATTTGATTTAAGTCACAGGTTTGTGTAGTAAAACTCAGAAGTCCTATGAAGGAAGAAAAGCGTAGTACCTATGAATTTCATAGAATACAGCTATTAATTTATTTGAGCTCTGTAGTGTCTTATGATGTGAAGAGTATCCCTCACTAAAGAGAATTCTGTAATTCTCTGTTCCTACAACTTTTTCAAAAAACATGCAGTTTTAAGGATGCATGAGAAATACAGATGAAACCATTTCAGTTCTGTTTCATTTGAATATCTGTCTGCCACCCAATACGGATTGAAAGCAGCTGTGTGAATGACAAAGCTTAGAACACAGGAGATGGGAACCTGGTCCCGTACTTGTAACAGAGAAATGCTAAGGCTGCCAGAGCTGCTGAACATAGTTATACAGAGTTTATAGTATACTTAGCTTGGTTTGAAATGCACTGTGGCAAATGCAGCTTTTATTTTTAAAAGATGTTTTGGCTGCACCCTGCAGTCTCCTCTGTACAATCTGTATCACGTTGGGATGAGATTCTTCTGAGTTTGAGGCCTAGAAATTGTTGCCTGTACTTCCTCTGTAGTAAGGGGGAGAGAAAGGCATCTGCAAAGGATGTTTGAATCCTTGATGGCCACAGAGGAAGCCATGATTCCTCGTCTGCTGTGCAGCTTGTGTTTCCCTTATATATTTATTTGTCTTTTATTCATTTAATGACAATCTCATACAAGTTTTGCTTGCTTGCCTAACTGAAAATCTTGAATTCTTCCTACTTATTTTTCCCTCTTGTGTCCTTTTAGGTATTTTCATTTCTATAATACAGGACTGCAGAACCAGCGAGTTTTATATGTACAAGACTCCTTGGATGCTGATGCCAAAGTCTTTCTTGATCCAAATAAGCTTTCTGATGATGG
>NW_010323264.1:0-10359 GCF_000700745.2 Antrostomus carolinensis | reverse complement strand
GCTGAATAAGTCTGGGTCTTCAGCAGAAGTTGGAAATGGTTTCCAGCTCTTCACCTGTAAAAGTATGACTAGAATGGCTTGTTTCAATCAAAGTAGTCACAATAGCCATATATGGATTTGTATAGTGTTTCAGAAGAACACTGCTAAATCTATGTTGTATTCACAATTAACTTGGTTCAGTTTCTCAACGTCTTTTTTACAACTCTGTAACAGGTTTCCACTGAAATATGAACAGATCTTGAGGCTGTCCATAGCAAGGAAAAAAAGTTTATGTATTTATATTGACTAATTATCTTAAAATTTTATTTTGCATCTTTAACACAAGCTAGCAAGTGAAAGTAAGAGACCGTGAAGGAACGTAGTGTTAACTTCTATGAGAATCACAAAATTACTTGTGTTCACTAGGGCTTTAACTTCTGTTAGCTGTCCTTTTTCCCACTTACTATTGGCTTATTGTAGAAGCAGGACTCTTGGACCTAGAAGTCCTTTAAGTCTGTTCAAGGCCAGTTAATGAAAACAGAGGACAGAATTAGTGGATGCTTCTTTAAGTGTGACCTAGTTGAAAATAATCAGTATGGCTTTTCTTAGTGAGAAGTCCTGCCTTGAATTGTGAATATAAAGAATTGGGTTCATATAATCTTTCTGTATTTCTAAAAAACTTATGACAAAGTCTCTTTCCAAATGCACTTAGAGAAACAACAGCCGTGCAACAGCAGGGGAAGCTCCTGGCATTGATAAGTAATTGCTTTAAAGGCAGGAACAGGAATAACTGATTGGCTGTCAAAGTGGAAATCACCAGTAGAGTTGTGTCAGGGGCTGTGCTAGGACTTGTACTGTTCAGTATGTTCATGTATATTGGAAAAAGGAGGGAGCACTGAGGTAGCAGTTTGGTGATGATACAAAGTTATTCCAGCTGAAGGCTGAAGCATGCCTGTGAAGAGCTGCAGGAAGGCCTTAGTGACAGTGAGTAGGCAATAAATTACCAGGTAAAAGTCTCTATGCAGATAAATTAAGTGATGCACAAGGGACAAACAATCCAAACCTGATTTGTAGAGGAATGGATGGAATGGACTCTGACCACGACCACTTGGGAACAATTCTTAGGCTGTAATAGATAGTTCAATGAAAATGTCAGCCTGGTTCTCGGTAGCAGCCAAACAAGCACATCAGGTATCAGAAATTATTAAGAAGAAAATGGAGAACAAAGCAGAAAACAGCATTACATTAGCAGTCCAGGGATTTACACAGTAGCATTGAATACCAAATATAGTTCCAGTCCTCTCAGCTCAAAAGAAACTCTGAAATGCAGTTCAGAGGAGAGCAGTAGGAACAGTCAAGGGTATGGAGCAAATGTCAGAATCAACTGAGTGTGCCCAGATCAGCATGGAAAAGGGACAATTTAGCAGGGATGTGATAGAGATCTACAGAGTCATTTGTGGCATCCAGTAGCATGGGGAGAGTGACCAGGGGTTGAACGGTTAGCATTTTTTCTATTACAAGAATGAGGGGATATCAAATGAAGGCAGTGGGAGTCGAGTCCAAAGCAAGCCAAAGAGGGTGATGGTTCATGCTGCAGGAAGTAGACTTGTAGAACCCCTTACCTTGGATGTTGGTGGTGCAAAAACCTTACTGTTGGTTTAAAAGACAAGCTGGACAAGGTCAAGGAGGAGGGAAGTATTGAGGATTATTAACCAACTGCTTCATGGAAAAGAAGTCTCCAAAGGTGAAAACGGTCAGAGATTGTCAGACTATTTTAGGGAAATATTACATGTGCTTGCATTGTTCTTACTCTTGTAGGCATTTGGTTGTGGTTACTGCCAAGGACAGCTACTTGTAACCTTGTTCTGAATCAGAATGACCACCCATATGTTCTTATGGGGGGGAAATATGTTAGGGTGGCAGAGTGGTGCCTCTCAAACCTGATTTCTATAAAATGCAACTTTTTTGTGTGGGTTGTTTGGTTTTTGGTGTTGGGTTTTTTTTAGTTACTTTCAGGTGAGTCTCTTCATTTGAATTGATGTGCAAGAGTAAATTTGATCCTTACCAACTTTGATGGAAGCTCTTCTGAATTTTTTTCAGAACCATGTTTTGCTCATAGTTTGGATAGAGTGACACATATATCAGAGGTCTTAGCTGAGCATGCTGGTGATTAATCCATTTGTGTGCTAGTGGCAAATTTTTCCAGTTACTTCAGTTTTCATGGCTTTGCAAGGTCTAGTTTTCAGTTACTTCAATACCGAAGTGGTATCTGCTTTATTTCAGGATGCATTGTTTTCATCTCCATTTCTGTTGACTTCTTTGGTACTGTTTCTCTCTTAAAATCTGACTTTAAGCTGTCTTCTGGTGTGCATTTTCAGTCTCCACCTCTCCCCCCCCAAACTGAGGGAAGTAGAAGAATTGTTACTGAAGTCCTAACTCAGATGTTGGGCTGTTAGCACTGTTACTGAACATATTTACCAAATATGCATGCCTAAACTCCGATCTGTGAACTACTTGAGAAGTCCACAGAGACTGGAAAAGTGTTATGAATCCCAAATGATAGCAGATGTAGTTGCTTGCACTGTGTTTTAGAAAATAAAAGCTCTTCTCTCAGTATTCGGTGAACACAGTTTTCTTAACTGCTTTCCCAGTTTCACCTCTCTTTTGTTGGGGTTCGGTTAACATGTAGTAAATAATAAAAAGCCATATGGCAAAATAACAAACACTTTTTTAAAAATATTGATTCCTTCTGCTGCTTCTTACTTCATCTTGTTTGGTTTGAAATTCCTAGGTTATGCATTCAGTGAAGATGGTGAATACTTTGCATATGGCCTGAGTTCTAGTGGCTCTGACTGGGTTACTATCAAGTTTATGAAAGTAGAAGGTCCTGAGGATCTTCCAGATACTCTGGAGAGAGTTAAATTCAGTTGCATGGCATGGACCCATGATGGAAAAGGCATATTCTATAACTGCTATCCACAGCAAGATGGGAAAAGTGATGGTAAGTAAGGCTGTACTAATCACATGCTACGGGGAAGCAAAATTACCTTTTCAGTAAATTGGTGCAACAAGTAATTGGCTCCAGTAGTTTATACTGAGTAGTATAACTAACCAGTAGTTATACTGGTTTATACAATTAGATATTGGATTATGTCTTGTATGACCAAAGCCCCTGTATGCTCAGTTAGTATGAGTATCCTCTTGTCTGCCTGTCCAGACTTTCTATTGAAAGTCTGCTGCTCCTTTTTCTCCACAGTGGTTTACTTAGCTTCCATACAGGGTGTTACTGGCTGGAATTTGATGTCTGGTGACAGCTTACTTAGATCCCTTCCCCATACGCATTTGTGTGGGCATAGGTGAACTGGCTTGGGAGGTTTGACCTGGTGAATAGCAATCTGGGGCATAAGGTTTTTGTTATTCAACCAGATTAATTCATCTGTGGTTCACAGCACAGCAACACAAAATGTTTATGCTAGCAAAACTCAAGGAGCAGCACAGAGTGGAATAAATTGCTAAGGAGCGTCAGTAGGGAAGGAATTTAGCAGCTCTTATTATAAGGCAGCGCTACTGAAAAGTTTTCTTCCAGAGCTGTGCTCTTTGTTAAACCTCGAAGAGAACCTGAATTGTGCCCGTGTTTGCTTTTGCAGCCTATCATTTTGCCAAACTCGCAAGTTAGATACCGACCTTGAGTTTTTTGCTTTTAAACACCCTTGTAGTTCAGAAGCTGAAGTGTTGGAAAATGTTGCAATAACAAAATTTTCTTTTTTAAATCAAGTACCACCTCATGCAGTGCTTTAAAATACTTCTTATTTTCAGCATTGGAAGTATGAAGGTTTCTAGGGATTTTAATTAGCAGTAAATCTCCCCTTGGTTGCCCAGGGTGAAATGGGAGCAAAAACATCATTAGAGGGTGGCAGGGGTTATTGTTTTGCTTTGCTTGCTTAGTATTTCTGGAAAGTAAAGCTTGAAGTGATACATTCTTCAAATGTGAAGATTTATTATCAGCAATAAAAGGAAAGGGTAACTGTTTGAACAGGTTTGCAGAGTGGTTTGGAGTTTTACTTTGTTTTGGAAAGGGAGGGTTTGTTTTGAGGGGAATGGTTGTAGACTCAAACCGTTCCTCGTTCTCTCTGCTGAATTACTCTTCTTTTTTTACAGGCAAAAGGGATACAGAAGTTTCTAAGGGTCTTATTTGGTTGTTGTTAGATTTCTTTGAGAACTAATTGGTTTAAATATCTGCATTTCACTAGGCACTGAAACCTCCACTAATCTGCACCAAAAGCTGCATTATCATGTATTAGGAACCAACCAGTCAGAAGATATCCTATGTGCTGAATTTCCTGATGAACCAAAATGGATGGGTGGAGCTGAGGTATTGTAAACACCCTGAAGTTTGTCGTGATTATGTTCAGTTTTTTCAGATTTTAACAACTGATAGTAGATATAAAGTGGAAAACATGTTTTTAAAAGAATGCTTTTTATTAGTGGTGCAGAGTTGTCCATTGAACTAAGAGTCTTAATTTCAGCAATTCTTAATCAGTGATTATCTAGTTTGCTTTAAATCAGTCCTCAAGCCTGTAATGACATCATCACATACTCTTTCTCTTCATTGAGGACATTCTGCATGATACACGTTCGAGGACAGAGAAGGATCATTTGATGAACAATGTGTCACTGTTCTTGTTTCTTCTTAGTCAGTGTTGAGCCCAAGCGTTCGATTCCTGCACAAAAAGCTTATTCCAATAATCAGAATGTCTGGATATTCCCTGCCATGTATTTTTTCTGTTTATATTTATTTTCATGATGTCTTTCCTGAAAATGAAATGTATCCATTCTACTCGAAGAATGGAGACATACAGGTTAAAATCTGTTAATACTGTGTGCACAGTTGGAGACTTTTAAGTTCCCCTACAACAAGTTTTATCAGCAGAAATGTGGTGTGGACTGTGTTACTGGAGACAGAACAATTGATTGTTGAAATTGATTTCTTAAGCTTATTTTGTTGAACTAGTACTGTGTTGCACAAAGTCCCAGTGAACCAATATGGTAGGTAACCATGCTCTGTTCTTCCTGTTCTTCATGTTCTTGACCATGGATGATTCAAAAGACCCTAAGTTTTATTCTTTATATTAGATTTAACAGTGCTTGATGGAGTGCACTGTTGTAAGTGCTGTTGGAATGTAGTGGTGGTCATTCTATTTATCAAAGAACTGATGTTTTTCCAGTGAATAAAAACCTGTTTGTGATTCTTTGTAATTCTAAACTCTCCTAGCTACTAGGTTTAATCAGTACATTTTGTTTCTATGTAGGGTCTCTTTTGGTCTGACACTTCTGATAAATATGAAATGTTTTTACGCTGCTTTGAGGTATTCTGTTCCTAGAAATACTTTTCCCTGAGAGCACCTCTTGTTAAAAATTTGGTCATCAGTCTGTGTCACTTTTCAACACATCAACCCCATGAAAATGTTGGGGGTTTCTTTCCTGTGGGCTGCCAGAAAAGAAAGGTTCTTTCAAATAATTTGAACAGTGGGTTTCAAAATAAGACAGAGAGTGAGAGTGTGAAGGGCTCCCCACAGCAGAGTGACCACATTGAGCTTTCTCTATACAAATCAGACTTATCCGTAGGTTCTGTGAATCAACAGAACATTTTTTACATAGTCTCATCTATTAATGAAACATACCTGTAACAACTGACCTGAATATCAGTGTGAACTTGCAAATGGGGCTTGGGAATTTTTTTCACTGTTCAAAAAATAGTCAGTTCCGTTGAGTTTAACTGGCAATAAAATGGAATTTGGAAGTCATTATCCTTATTTTTCCCTAGTTCCATAAATAAATGGGCTTTCTGCTGGTGACAGATGTCTTGCGGTGATGTATCCACTGATTCACGAGTGATGCATACTATTATTATTATTGCTGTGCAGTGTCGTGAGCTAAACTACACATGTTGTTGTGAAGGCAAATTCATTTTCTGTGGGGGAAGGCTGTTGCTCTCTGATTCATTAGACTATACAGTGTTTTAGGGCAGTGAAAGTTTGCAGTCTCAAATGGTATTAAATCCCATAGAAATGATATCTTCTGTATTAGGTGTAGAGGTACACTTGTCTTATAGGTAGCAAAACCTTCTTTGAGATAATAGCACACTAACAGAGCCTTTTCTTATCTAAGTTCAAGAAGCAGGGCTGGAGCATTTCAGGATCAGAAAGGACCATGGAAGAAAATTCATAGGACAGTGCTTGCAGTGAGTAGCAAAGAAGTCTGCCGGGCCAGGGTGCAGAGAAGCCATCCTGCATCTCCTGGCTCTTCTGTTGTGAAAGAAAAGCTTGAGGCAGCCTTAAATGTAAAAGTATCTTTTTTTTTTTTTTTTTCTGATGCCAAATGTCTTGGGTAATTTTTGTGATTAGTGAGAATATATGGCCCTCAAATTAAAAGATCAAAAGGTCTTTGGAGTGGGAAGAGGGGACTGGTAGTAGTAACTCTTGTTGTAGAACAGGAAAACAATAGAATGTAGCACAGCTTCCAGTCCTGAAGCCACTGGAATTGAAACAGCCCCATAAGTATTGGGAAACTGGGGAGGACAGTGAATAGAGAAACACCTCATTACTGTGGGTTCTTGTTTAGTGAATTTATATGGTTTCTTATGACTGTTTTCTTGACCTCTAGGAGGCATAAACGTCCAGAGATGTTGGTAATTAAGAAGAAATGCTATTTTAAGGAGGAGTGGTAAAGCAGAGCTCCACCTTGATAAATAATCATGATCTTATTTAAGTGAAAGTACTTTAAAACAGTTGATAATCTGGGGTTGTGCTGTGAGCTCCAGCTGTAAAATGTGGCTCTGTAATTCTGATACTGATGAAAAATGGTTTTTAATGATCAGAAAAAAAAACATACTCTGCAATTAAAAAAACACAAAACGATGCAATTTTAAAATGTGGTTTCAACCTTGTGTAACAGGTCAAAAATCTTTTCAGGCCATTCAAACAAGTTTTCTGGTAAATTTTTTTGAAGTATGTATTTGAGAAAGTGGAAGACCACAAAGTAATGGGGGAAAAAACTCAAAATATCTTTAGTAAAAATCAAATTGTATGGTTTATTAGCACTGTCCTGAATATTCTTACTTGGTGCTAATACACTGCCACGGATTTTAAAATATAGCTTTGCATAGCTCGACGCTGAAGTTGAGCACTTAGTTTAAGTCCGCTTTAATGCATTCCTGTCGGATGAATAAACAAATTTTTTATTTTATGAGACCTTGCTGGGCCAAATAAGTAGAGACGTTTTGATTCTCTTATGTTTTACACAAGCTTCAGCAAAGACAGTTGGATTACAGTGTGAGTGGTCTAGTCTTGACTACCAAACCTTTCCCTATAGTCAGGGCAGATCTTGAACTTCCCTACTCAGGTTTAGAGCAGAATTTGCAGGTCTCGCAGCCGTTGGGTTGAGGGAGAGGAATAGCTTGCTTGCTGTGAAAAGCACCTGACAAGGAGATCCTTCAGAGACTGTGAAAGTAGTAATGTTGCCATGATACTTTCAAAAAAGTCTGTAAACTCGGGTCCATGTGGTGTGTATTTTCAATCGAGAGAAGAAACTGGGTCACTGATTAGAGCAAAAGAGAGTTGTGTAAAATTTTGTCAGCTTAATACATTTACGAGACAACATGCAAGAAAATAGCTTAAGGTTTTTTCGTCATTACACATTCAACACCAGCCCCAAGTATGCTTGATTTAAACAAAATCTGTGGTGCTGAAAATGATGTTGGCATAGAAATATAGATGCATTTCCAACTCCTCACTTGAATGCATTGCTTGTGAGGAAGAAAAATCTGTTTACTGTTAGTCAGATGTAATAAGTTTTGAAAAAGAGACTATCAAATCTTTTCATTAGTCTAGAAAAAGCATATGTTTTTGTGGTACAGATTCTGGGATGGTGGGGGAGTTGGGAAGAGTTTATTTGAATAACATCCCTGTAGAGGGCAGTCTGGTATGGAGATTTTTAAAACCTTGGCAATGTCATAGCTGCTCTTGGAAAAGAGGAGCTTCCTATGCTTATCTGTGTAAGTGGCGTGTTCTTGCTTCCTTTCCAGACTCGGGGAGCATATCTCTCTTTCACAGCTAGGCTGTTCTTCTCAGAGTTAAACAATAAGTTATATAAGAGCCTTTCACAGTCGGTAGTGGTAAGAGTCCCTGTGGTACTGGCAGGAAAGTAAACAGGAGGGAGTGAGTGGAACCATCCCATCCCAATTCTGCCAGCATTAAAACGAGTACAATTTTTCATGATGTTGTCTAACAAACTCTGTGCACAGTTCCTGAATTGAGATCTTTTTATTTGTTTTTTTTTTTAAAGTTTAGAGCTGTCTGTGTTTCTCAAGCAGACAGATGATCTTCCAAGTGAAATTCAGAGCACAGAGGAGTAAGCGGTGCCAGATGTGTGCTGTCTATGGTGTGTTTTCACTGCAGGAACCTGGAAGTGCAGCATCCACAGGGGAAGAGTGAACAGCTTGAAGGGGAAGGGCTCAAAACATTGTCAGTTTGCTCAAGTGAGACTTGCTGTTTGATAAAACAGGGTTGTGGGAATTTTTCTGAAGCCTTCCACTACCTTTGTCAAGGCTGAATCTGGAATTAGAAGCCTACTATGAATATCTTCGTTACAGCCCTGGCAATAGGTCTGGAGAATTTTACAATTAAGAAGCAGGCAGGCAATCTTTCTGGCTGCACATGGGTCTGTGGTAGATGGTAATCTCTTACATAGACAGGTTCCTGATGCTTTGGTGCTTTCTTTGCACTCAAAAGCAAGTTGAAAGCCACAGGAAAAATTGTATGTGGTGTTTGTCACCTCAGAAGGCTACTGATTTTACTTGGTGCTACGTTTAAGAAAGATAATGCATATAAATATGCATGTATGTATTGCTGTGTTCCTCTTCTGAATAAGGCTGCCTGGTGTCCTGGTGCAATTGAAGGAGTCATAAGTACGATGATCTAGGGTCAAAATCCTAATTGTCTGGCTTTAGTAGGTCTCCTTCAACCCCAAGCTTAGCAGAGGCTCAGAAGGATATGGTCAGAATAGAATTTTTATACCAGCACATTGTATCAGAAATCCAAGAATAAAATCCTACCTGGAGCAAGGAAATTGAATTAATGCCCAAAGCAATTTTTTCTAACCTGGGAAATGGATGGATAGAACACATCCACACATTGTTTACAGATAAGCAGTCCATGTCCTGCGTAGAGTATGTCAGGCCTGCTCCTCAGAAGGTAGTAAGTGGTTTCTCTTGGACCTGATCCTGAAATTATGCATTCCTATGATCACTCATCATTAGGACTTCTGAAATCTAGTTTGATTAAACCAGTATGATGCAAATAGAAAACAAAACAAAGCATTTGCAGCCTTAGAGTACCAGCTTCAGAGGCCTTGGATTGTTCAGACAATCCCAAGAGGCCGCTTAGTGAAAGGGAGTTCTTGCCCCAACCCTGATTTTCTCAAAAGACTTCTGGAACATAAAGTGTGATAGGAGCTGTATGCAGGCTTCGGTGGCTTTCTGGCACCACTGCAAAGATAATGTGAGAATGTAGCTTTATGTTCCTTTCACTACAAAAAACCCCCACCCACCTCCCTAAAAAAACAACCTTTCACCATCATTTTATCTAATGAAAAAACCTGTTTTCTATTCTAGGAAAGGAAATAGCTTTACTTTTTCTAATAGTGAGTTAATAAAAGTGGAATTTGAAAAGGTGGCAGATTACAGTTGGGGTTCTTTACTTTGTTGTTGTGCAGCTATAACTTTGGGGCATGGGAGCATGTGCACATTTATGATGTTAGAACACTTGAGGCTGTTCAGACAGCATAATTGCTCTCATCTTCTACTGACAAAATGTTTCAGCAAATTGTACAGAATTTTTACTTTTTTCTCTGTAGAAGACCTGTGCTTTGTGGTTTTTGTGTTCAGTATTTTACTTTACTCACTTCATAGGAAGACTTAAAATATTGATAAATAACGCAAAGCAGGTAATTTCTGCATCAGTCTGAAATGTCTCTTGCATGTAGATTCTTCTTAGTCAAGTCACATTTGGGTTCAGTAGTGGTATGTACCTGAAGTACAAGGTACCACCTACAAGGCCACAGAGGAAGAGGCGGTTGGCTCCACACCTCAAGACTGCCTCTGATGAGAAAGAAAGAAGGGTGATCGTAGTAGGCGATTCCCTTCTGAGGGGGACTGAGGGCCCAATATGCAGAGCTGACCCTCAACATAGGGAAGTGTGTAGTCTTCCTGGAGCCCAGATCAGAGATATCACCAGGACACTCCCCAGCCTGGTGCACCCGACGGACTGCTACCCGCTGCTGATCTTCCAAATAGGGGGGGAGGAAGCTGCGTCCTGTAGTCTG
>NW_010323263.1:19741-20450 GCF_000700745.2 Antrostomus carolinensis | reverse complement strand
TGGTCTCATCCCGGTCAGCCTCGGTCTCACTGCGCCCGCATGTCTCGTAGCCCAGGTCCTGGAAGTCCACCTGCACTTGCTTGCTGAGCTGCTGGGCGTGGGGTTCACCTGCTGGCAGCCCCATCAGCTCAGGTTCTCCCTCTGAGCAGGATTCACCACCCCTACCCCATGTACAGCATGGTGCACTGGGCATGCCAGGCTCGGTACAGACCCCCCCAGGGTTTTAACTCACGGAGCAGGATGTGGTACTTCTCCAGCTGCTCAGCTTGTGCCCGCACCGTGGCCTCTGAGGCGGCGAGCTTGTCCTGCAGCTCCTGGCACTGCCTTTGGCCCTGTGCCACGGAAAGGTACCTCTGTCCCTAGCCCCTGCCAGCCCCCGCCAGGGACCGTGCCCTCCACCTGCCAGAGAGAAGACAGGCTGTGAGCTCCACAACTGCATCCCCATCTCCATCCCTGTCCCTGTCCCCAGGGCACGTACATGGCTCCTGTCGCCTCCACCCGGGGTGCCAGGACAGGGTCTCTTGGGCACGTCATCCTGGGGTCGTGCCTCCAGCGCTGGGCGTTTGGTGGGCACTGCTCCCCTCTCTGCTGGGACCCCCTGGCCATCCCCACTGCTGCTGCCCAGCCGGTCCCCAAGGACAGTGCGGCTCTTCCGCTGCAGCCTGCGGGGCTCAGGGGCTGGCGTGGTGCCCCGCCCAGCCTCCTCCCT
>NW_010323263.1:712-19616 GCF_000700745.2 Antrostomus carolinensis | reverse complement strand
CAAGCCACAGCCACCCCTGGCTCCAGCATCCCAGAGCTCTTACCTGATGTGGGACACAGAGGAGAAGCCGGCTTCCTCCAGCTGCGCCTTCAGCTCCCGCAGCTCCTCTTCTGCCTGCAGCTCCCGCTCCGGCACAGTGGGTGCCATGCTCCCCATCAGGGTCCTTTCAGTGCCCCCACTTTTCTTAGGGGCCCGGGGATTGCTCTAGAGGGACAAAGACAGAGGGCAACATGGATGTTCCTGAAGGGGCTCGGACATGGTCTGGCATTGGTGCAGTGCCCAACTGCCACCCTGTTCGTGGTGCCATGCTGCCCTGACTCACGTGCTGGGTTGCCAGGCCGCGGGCTGCCTCCTCCTGGAAGCTGTCAGTGAAGGTGGTACGGGCATCATCAGCGTCTGTGCCTGTGGCCTGACCTAGGGGACAGCACAGCACAACAGGGCACTTAAAGCAGTGGCAATAACAGCACTGCCTCTGTCCCCTCCTCTGTCCCCCTCTCCTGGCCACTACAGGCAGCCCTGGAGCAGGTGCTTGCTCATACATACCTGGTGCTGGGGTACTCCTGGCAAGACTGAGGGCTCCCCACTGTTACTGTGCCCTGCTACCCCCCTCTGCATGCTGGAGCTCCAACCCAGCACCCTGTGCTAGCCCTGCACTGAGGGAAGGGACAGTCCCAGCTGCCTGCACCCCAGCAATGGCACCTGCCCCATCCACATCTCTGTCTTCACACCACCTTGTGCTTCCTGCCCCATCACACATGCACACATACCACCCATCCTGCAGCCGCTTCACAAGCCGCAGCCAGCAGCAGCATGTGCTCGGGCAGGGAGCCTTGCTGGTGCTGCCCCAACTCGGAAGGGGTACAGGATGCACCCCACACCATCACCTACCTGGGCAGGGGCAGCTCAGGGAGGGCACCAACCACCACCCTGCCCGTGCTGCCCAAGCCCTGCTGCCATACACGGCACTGGGCTCTTCACAAGCCCCACGCTGGCCTTGCAGAGCTGCAGCAGAGCTCAAGGGACACTTGTGTCCCATATCACAGCGCACAGGGGGCTGGGGTCCACCCTGTCCCACAGAGCTGAGCTGGGGCACACTTTTCTACTTGCACAGAGCTCTGCTTCTGGCCCCTTGGTGCACAGCCCAGGGCACGAGCTTGCACCCGGGTCTGGGCAGCTTCCCTCACATCCAGCTGCAGGGCTCAGACTGCCTGGCTGGTACACAGGTGTACCCTGATCTCTTCTCCCCAGGGAGGGGGAAGCTTGGACCATCCCCTGGGGCTGTGCAGGGCCTGGTATCATAGCTGCCTGTGCCCCACAGGAGATGCCACTGCTTTGCCCACAGCCAAACCCATCACCACCAGGTCTGCAGATCCAAGGCAGGCTGAACACGGAGCAGGAGGATGCAGGGAAATCCTGGCAGGAGAGGCCAAGCATCTGGTGAAGATGCCAGCAGGGAAGCATATGGCTCCTGGGAGGGAAAGCTGAGGAGCAGCCAGGAGCACTCCTTGTAGGCAGCTGCACAGTGCACGTAGAAGGTGACGCACTGAGGACACCCACTCATGACAAGCAACTGCCAGGAGGCTGCAAAAATCAGGGGCACCTCATTGCCCAGACTGGGCAGACATCACCTGTGTGGTGGAGCCTGTTCACTGAAGCAGCCCTGCCCCAGGGAGCAAGGGCAGCGGTGATGGAGGAGCGCTGTTCTGGGAGCAAAAAGCTTAGAGGCAGATGGAAGTGGCAGCAGCAGCCCTGGGAAGTGGCAGCTCCCAGGGGTGGCATTTAGCACAGCCAAAGCACAGCCCTGTGAGCCCCTAGGGACACAACCTGCCAAGTGACAAACCATCTCGATGGCTGCAAGGCCCCAAAGCATGAGGGGACATAGACCCTCAGCTGCAGGCTTTGCTGGGGGGCTGAGGGCCACATGCACAGGGGTCTCAAGTCAGGTGGTCAGGGTGGCCCACAGCCAGCACAGCTGCTCTGGGGACATGGGAGAACCACAGCACCCCACTTCTCACCATCACCCACAGCTCTGCACAGCTCCCAGCACTCCAGGACGGGGGCAGAAAAGCTGAGATCAAATCTTAAGGGAAAAACAAAACACCAAGAGAACAGCCCAGGGGAAGAAGAGGAAGGTGGTGCTGGGGGAGCAGAGAAGCGCGCACGTAGGGCAGACCATGCCCAGGCTGCTGTTCCCCAGGTGCTCAAACCCTCCCTTGCAGCAGGAGCACACCACACCAGGGTGCAAATTTAAAGGGAGAGGGGCTGCTCAGCATTCTGTGTATTACTAGCAGAGGAGACAAGAGGTGCAACCCCAGCACTACTTTTCTTTTTTGTTTGTCTCTGTGTTTCAGACCTAGCCTGAAGGCAAAGAGAATTAGTTGCATGGCTTGGAAATTGCACACGGCTCACAGGACAGCCAGGTGCACTGGCTGGGCTGGAAGTCTTCACACTGCTGGGAACAAGGGAAGAGAAGGAAAGCCCCCAAGGTAAACAGAGAGGAAGGAGAGACTTCCACGAAGAGCTATGGGACAGCACAAAGCACGTCAGAGTTTGACAGAGGGTGCTCTCAGCCACGGGCTGCTCAGGCTGGTCCTCCCATGGAGCAGAGGAGTGCACAGCCAGGCATATCAGGTATGAAAGGAGCTCGTAAAGAACAGAGCAGAAAAGTTGGGACACCCCAGCCCAAGACAACGCTCTCCTATGAGGCACTTCACAGCAGTGAAGCTAGCAGAGGCCAGGGACAGATCTGCAGCAAAACACACACACAAGAAGAGACAGGAGCTGCCGGAGCACCAGCCAAGACTTCCCTCACACCATGCCAATAAGTCTGTGCTGGGTCCTGGGCTCCATGGTACCCGGGGGACGAGGGAGCCAGCCAGGGATCAGGGCCAGGATGGAGCAGGGAAGGTGTTAAGATAAGGACAAGGACACAAAGGCTCCTACAAAGTGAGAGGCAGAAAGAGAAAGGGAAGATGGTGCTGGTGCTACACAGAGAAGTGAGAAGGGAATGAGATGAAACACAAAAAAGGAAAAGCTAACCAAGTACCAGAGCTGCCCAGCAGCCACCAGCTGTGTCCCTTCACCCCACACGAGAACTGCTGAACTCACCACACAGCTAGGTGCAGACCCAGAGGACTAGTGCTGACCTGCTGTATGCGAAGAGAAAGCCGTGCTGCCTCCGATCCCTGTCTGAGGCCAGGAGAAGACCTCAGCACGGGTGCGATGCATGGGATAGGTGGTGCCACATGGAACAGTCACAAGATGTGCAGCAGTGCACTCACAGGTCCGGGTGCTGCAGCCCAGCAAGACAGAGCTCTGCTGCTCCCCCCACAAGCAGAAACATGCTCAGAGGTACAAAATTTGTTCCTGACACCTTGGGAAGTGACTGAGTACAAGACAGCAGATCCACAGCCTGCTGTGCATGGGAAGTGCTGGGCATCAGAAAGCTGTTGCTATTGTTTTTCAGCTCTCACACCAGCCCCAACACCTCCAGAGGAGGTGAAAGATGCCCTAGAAAAGTACGCAGTGGTGGGACAAGCGGGACTGTCCCCAGCAAAGCAGAAATAGGGCCCTGCCCATTGCCCATGGGGCAGGTGGAGCCTGTGAAATGTGTGCATAGAAGGGAGGGAGCAGGCCAAGCCCAGACCCTGGGAGCAGGGACAGGTCTCAGTCACTCCAAACCATCTATCAAAGAGGAGAAAGCTCTCCCTTGAAGGCACTCACAAGCCAGGCTAAGACAAGTTATAACTGGGGGCAGAGGGGGGATAAAAAAGAAAAAAAAGTCAGTGAAATCATCAATACTGGAGTAGGATTGGCTTAAGCATAAAATAAATTGTTGGTTCTACCCTCAACACTTGTGGGAGAGGCCCAGGAAGTGCCACTAGGTCTTGTGGCCCTTCTTAAATTCTCTGGCTCTGGAACCTGCTTTTCCATACACTCCTTCTCCTTTAGAGCCAGCCACCATCAACCCAAGAGGGGGATGTTACTGGGTAAGCAAAATGGTGAGGGAATACAAAAACTCACACTCATGCACATGGGAGATGATAGAGAACATCTGGCGTTTCCTTCAGAGAAAGGGAATCTTTATTCGGCCCATGGGGATGGGAGGAGAAGGGAGATGAGGGAAATCAACTAAAATGGAATGATTTGAATGTGCAAATACATCAGTGGCCACCAGGGTGGGTCAGACAGGAACATACACGAGACACAGGTGGATTGCACTGATCGCCATTTCCGAAGCAGCTCAAAAATAAAACAAAACAAAAACACACAAAAAAAAAACCCAAAGCCCTACCCCAGTTCTATCCCAGTACCACCAGTAAGTACCCAAGCAACCCTCCCGCAGTCAGTGAGGCAGGCTCGCTCAGTTAGTGAACCGTTTCCGTAGCAGGCGGGCGAGCATCAGTGCTCAGAAGGCATGCTGGGGTAGGACTGTCACACGCTCCTGTTCCCCACCTCCTATGGTGCCCTGTGTCTCCAGCCTGCTCAAACGCTCCAAGCTTCTTCCAAGAGCTTCTTCCAGCTGTCCCCGGAGCTCCTGGACCCCCTCCAGCTCCACCTGCAGAGTGTGGTCTCTTGCAGCGCTAAGCAGACACGCCGCACAAAAAGGAAGAGGGTTAGACAGGTTGCAGCAAGCGCACACACACCAAACTGGTCCCTCCATCGGGGACTGCCACTTGCTCCAAGCACAGGCCCTGCATGCTCCCCAGTGTCCTGGCTAGTGAAACTATCACACCAGCAAAGCAGAAGTAGGGCCCTGCCCATTGCCTAAGGGGCAGGTGGAGCCTGTGAAATGTGTGCAGAGAGGCAAGGCCACCTCTTGCCTCACCTCCAAATCTCCCCAGAGCACAGCCATCCCCAAAAAAGGCTCCAGCCCATGGTAGGGGACTCCTAGTCACAGCTGTTCTTCAGTACTTACCCAAGCACTCCACGTATGTGCTCTCTTGCTATCAGGTAGCTCAAATATCCCAGAGGCTGCAGCCCCATGAAGGGCAGGGGATTAGTGTGGAGGACAGGGAATGCAGGCCATGCTGCGCTGCGGGACAGCCCCCTGCAGAAGCACCCAGATAGATCCTTATCAACCCAACAGTTGGCTGGGAATTTGACAGCAGCCTCTGAAAGGTGGCCAAGTGTAGGTGGGAAGCTGAGCCAGGAAGGTGCAAGCCAGGGAACAGAGATGGAAATCCCAGGGCCTGAAGAAGAGGTGGCAATGGGGGGAGTTTACACAGCGTTTAAAGCTGGCCACTGCAGCCTCTTCAAGGGAAGAAGAAAGCCTAAAACTTGGACTCTCAAAGCCACATTCATCTGATTCTTTGCCTAGATTCCCTCCTTCCCACCGAGGGCTTCTCAGACTTGCAGAATGATCACTGCTGCAGGGATTGCCACACTGGACCACCCATGCTTCCCCAGCAGCAGAGCAGGGCAGCACGGAGCCAAGGCAGCCTTGCTTACCTGTCTGGGTGTGTGTGAAACTTCACCAGGCTGCCGTAGAGCTGCCTCTCTGCCTGGAGAGCCTCATTTAACCGATTCCTTTCAGCCACCAGCCCTTCCAGCATCAGTAACAACTGGTTGGAGAAAAGAGACAAGATGCAACACTTCAAAAAAAAAGAGACAGAAATTGAAGGAGGCACCTGGTTGCCCCAGAGAAACAAGGGCTTCCCCTTCCTCTCTTGCTTGTGTCCAAGTGATCAAGTTGATCAGTGTCACCCCTGGACTCCCAACAGACTCTGCCCTTGAGACAACTGCAATCCTCTCCAATCCTCTCCTCCTCTGCATTCCCCTATTGCACACAGCCAGCTTCCAAGAACAAGCACATCTCAGCATACCCAAAGGCTGAAAAGAAAGCCTCATAACGGAGCACCAACAGAAATATACACACATCCAAGCTTGCCCCACATGGCACACTACCTGCTGCCTTCTGTTTCCAGTAGCCTCTTGTCCTTGTGACTCTGCTATGGCCACTTTCTCCCGAAGCATGAGCACTTCTTGTGTCAGCCTTTCCACGGCTGGAATTTCTTCGGGATCCACCAGTTGCATCTGCAGATCCTGAAAACCAACAGCAGGAGGGCTCAGTGAAGAAGGGATCAGTAACAAGGACAGCTGGACCTTTGTAATTCTCCCTGGAATGCAACTGCCAAAAGTTTCCAGTGTTTGGGAAGACCCAGGTCCCCCAAGAGAGACATTCTAAAGCACTCAGAGTGTATTATGCACAGACAACAGCATGGAACAAGCACAGAAAAGACACAATGTGCTCTGTTTAAAGGACTCCAAGAAGGGTGTTTGGTACATAAGGAGCAAAAGGCCAAGTGACAACACTCGGGGTTTGGGGCCTTTGCCATCTGGCCAAAGTAACACAGAGGGCTGTAGGTAAACTAGCAGCAATACCATCCATGGACAGCCAGCCACAGTACTCTGAGGATGTGGGGAAAGAAGAGACTCCTCTGAAGCCTTCCCAGGTGGAACTGACCCAACACAGCATGTTCTCACCTTGATGAGATCTTCTTTGATCTGGATGGTCCTGGTCAAGGACTCTATATCCGAGGCCTGCACCTGCAGCTCTTCCTCCTGTGTGGCCACAACGGACTGGAGAGCATTGAGCTCCCGCTAGGGAGGGAAGAAAAATCCGTGAAAGACTGCAGAAAGCCAAAACCCCACTGGAAGCTGCTGCCCCATTTCTCTCACTGCAGGTATCCTCACAATAGGGGGGTACAAAGCCTCCAGTGAGGGGCAGCCCAATGGTCTCCTGTAAGCGAGGAAGATCAGTACAGGCTCTGTCATAAGCTCACCCTGCTTTCCCTTTCCTTCTTTGCCATTAGCTCCAGCTCCTCTTTAGCATTAACAAGATCCTTCTCCAGTTCTGCTGCTGACGTTGTAACTGCAAAGACAGCTTGGTTACCGCAGGGTTACTGTGTGTCAGCTCCAACCCCAGGATCAGACACAATCCCTCTTTGGCAAGACAGGTTTACGATGCTTGTGCTCCCCATCACACTGCCTCTTCATAAACATTCCTCCTCCCTGCTTGATCCTTAAACAGCAGCCCAAGGCAGCAGTTACACCCCAGGCCTGCTCTCCCACCCCTGGCAAAGTACAGGTGTGCTGGCCCCAAGGCAAAACACAAACCAGTTGCACTTGTCTCAGCCCAGCCTGAACCATAAGTAAAAAAATCCTTCACTGGACAGTATCAGCTTTTGAGCAGAAGCACCTCACCTCAAACTCAACACCAGCCTTTCTTTTTTCCATACTTCCATCCCCAGACATCCCTGAGCCACCACCCAAAGGGGAGGCACAGCTTTACTTCAAAATACTCACTCTTGCTCAAAGCTCTTTACTCTCTCACAGTTTCATGTAACCATTTTCTCCCACACAGCAAAAAGCCCTGGTCACATTTGGGGACCTTGAAAGAAGCTGTCACCACACTCACCTCCCTCTGTCCTGCAGCTGCTGTCCCCTTGTGGAGGTCTGGCAATGACTGTAGCTCCACAAGCTCTTTGCATTATTTCCTGAAAAGACAAAAGCCTCCAGTTTGCACCTTTATGGGGAATCTAGCACAAGCAGCTTCCCCAGAGCTCCAGGACTGCAGCAAAGTTGCTGGCTGCTTTGTTGACACTCTGAATGTGAGAAATCAATGAAGGGGATCTAGCCAGGCAGTGAGGACAAGTGAATTGCACCCAACCTAAAAGCTGTATGTGTAGGCAACGCGGCTCTGGCCTTGTTTTGTTTGGCACCAGGAGGTTGCTGGCAGTGAGCATCTCCATAGTAAGGATTAAGCAGTTTTCACTCAACTGCAGCAAACTCATCTTTCAACTGAGACTCTACCGAGACCTGCATCTTCATCCAAAGATGTGGCCCAGAGGGAACATGGAGGAAGGAGAACACAGAGCTTGGCCTATATGCATGTCCCTGGAAGTCTCTAGAGCTCACTTTGATCCTGGGAATAGAAATGAGCAACCTGTTTACAGCTGCTTAAAAATGTTCAACATGTCAGCTCACCAACAAACTATTAACAGCTGCTCAAGTAGGAGCATGGCATATGTAGCCTCAGAGTTGTGTTCAGCCTCAAAGGGGTTTTTAGCAAAGCTGCTTTAAAAATACCAACTCCAATTGTGGAAGAGACAGCAAACAGCCAGCAGGCTCTGCCAAGAATTAGTGGGACCTAAAATTAGCTCTCTTGTCCCCTTCAGAATGTGACAATGTCAGGGAGGGGATTACAATACAGTGAGGCAGCCCAGCCCAAGGAAGGACTGGGTCAACACTGAAAGGTCAGAGGGTGGATTTCTTTCATACTCTCACGTGCCCTAAGGACTCAAATGCTGCCTGATCAAAACAAAAGGAGACACTGAGTGACAAAGGCTGATGGAATCAAGATCAGAACATCCAGGCAGCATTTCTGCTCTTCAGTTTCTTCTCTTCCTCCTATAGGAAGTCTTTCCCCTAATCCCACTTTCATTTCTATCATTCTCTGTGGTGCTCCCCTCTCTCCCATTTCCTCCTGAGGCCATCAGTTCTCCATGGAGCCCTAAGGCCACAGCACACAATTCTTACTTGTCCGGGCTGTTTGTCCTGCTTCAGCAGCCTGGCACCAGCCGACTGGGTCCCCACAGGCTCCTTCCCCAACAGATGCTGCCGTAGGAGTTGTAACTCGCAGCTCCTTTCAGCCAAAGCACGTGCCATCTTCTCAGTAGCCGTCTGATGGAGCAGGAAAAGCAGAGGAAGACATGGCTGTGATCAGGGGTGGGATCCCTGTCCCTCACCTTCCTTACAGACTAGGGGAAACCATCTCAACATTTATCTGTCACTTGAGACTGGAAGTGATCTACAAACTAGCCTGGGAGCTACTGCTCCTGGCCACCCAGCATGACTCCACCGCAGCCCTCCCATCTCTGCTTGCCAAGGCTTGGCCTCTCTGCCTACAGAGGAACAAGCTCCTCAGTTTCTCACACCTCATTCAGGAGGGAAGAAAGAGGACAGACAAAGAGAAGGAGACAGTGCTTGGCCTTTTAGCCCCCCTTTTACAAAAGGAAACTCAATGCAAAGAATCTTGGGTAACACTGAACTGCAGCCAGTGTGCAGGAGTAGGCAGAGTAGGAACTCTGGCTGTTTAAGTGGCGTTTACATGCCCAGGACCATGCCCTAGTTTGACTAACCTGTAAGCTAAGAAGCAATGAGCAAAGCTTCCTCAGACTTCTGCACTACGTAAGACACAGCTCAGAGTCTGCCTTTCTGGTCTGGTAAAATACACATGAAGCAGAGACCGTCCCATGGTCCCTCTGCTGCCCCAAGCCCAGGAGCACAGATATCTAGGAAGATCTGCACCTCCTTCCCAATCACAAATATAAACCCTGTGCAGTCCACTTAATGACAGCAACCTGACCCCTGAACACTGTCTACAAGAGCTGCTGCTTCATAACTGTTCCCATGTGATGGGTTGAGACCAACCCAGGAACAGCTGATGGTGTCTTACGTGGCTCTTCAACACTTTGCAGCTCCACCAGGCTACACCAACAGAAGCCAGAGGACAGTTTCCATTTGCTTAACGCCAGGCAGAGCCATCCAGCCCAACCTCCCCACTGTGCCACTGCACACAACTCACTTGGCTCTGCTGCTCCTTGGTGCTCATGGCCTGCAGCAGCTCCCGGATCTCAGCATCATGCTCCATGGTCTGACGGTTCCTGTCGCTGAGGAGATCCTGCAGCATCTTCTCCTTGTGCTGAAGACGCAAGCACAGCTCTTCTGCTACCTCGCTCTGCCCTGGGCCCAGCTTGCACAGGAGAGTTGCTGTAAGCTCCTGAGCAAGGGGGAAGAAGGGAGAGATAGAGATGCTGCTACCACTGAACTGCAAGCTGTTCAAGGACAAACAGCTCTTTGGCTTGGGTGTAGCCAAGAACAGTGTCTCAGTAGGCACAGGTAGATACAGGTGCCAAAAGCAGACAGCTTCTAAAGCACAGGGCACAGGTTCAAGTGCCCTCCTCAGAAGCAGGCAGGCAGGAAGCTCTAGTTGGGGATCTCTCTCTGCAGACAAACTGGCTGAAGGCTCAGGAAGCCAAGCGAAGGTCTTACCTCCACTTCCTTGTTTCTGTCATGCAGGCAGGTCTGCAGCTGCTGGATGATTCCCTCCTGTTCCTTCTGCCTGCTACAGGATTTGGCCTCCATCTCTTCCTTGAGCCAGCGG
This sequence comes from Antrostomus carolinensis, assembly GCF_000700745.2. Lineage (NCBI taxonomy): Eukaryota > Metazoa > Chordata > Aves > Caprimulgiformes > Caprimulgidae > Antrostomus > Antrostomus carolinensis. Next base: position 9,448 of record NW_010323263.1, on the reverse strand, counting down.
AGGTTTTGGCAGGTTGCTGACACCTGCTCTAGTTCCAGGGTTTTGGCTTTCAGGAGGCTCTCCAGGCTCTGGGGACCACAACAGAAGGGGACAGGGACTTTATCCTCAATTAAGCAGAACTGGAAATACCAGTCTCTCCTGCCAGTGGAGTCACATAGATTTGTCCCTGTCCTCTCCAGAAACCACACTCACCTCTACACCCAGCCCAGAAACATGAGTGACCCGGGAACTAGCCATGCAGGCAGGGCCAGAGGAAGGCCAACACCCTGCAGCCACTCTCTCTGGCAACAACCAGAGCATTCACAGAAGGTTTGTCTAGCACACCACAGCCAGGATGGACTCTGCATGCCCAAGTACAAGCACTCACATGAATGGTGGCCTCATTGCTGGACAGGACATTGCGCAGCCTCTCCAAGTCGCCTCCACGCTCCCTCATCGAGAGACGGAGCTGTTGCAGCTCTTGCTCCTTCTTCTCCAGGGCACAGAACTTCTCATCTACAGCTCGCTATGGTGAGAGGAGATGATTGCTCAGAATGGGGTAGCAAGGCTCTGCAGCCCACCACTCACTTTATGGGGCACCTCAGCTCTCCCTTTCAGAGGGCTCTTCTGGAAGGCTGAGCCATGAAGAGCACACAAGGTATGGCCATCCCCTGGGGCTGCACTGCTGGTGCAGGGAGACGTCACCAACAAACTGTGCTCACCTCCAGAGCAGCATCCCTGTCGCTGACTCGCTGCTGCAGTTTCTCCAACATGGCATTCATGGCAGCAGGGCTCTTGTCCAAGCTTTGCTGGCATTGCAGAAGCTCCTTCGATTCCTAGAGGTCACATACACACACCCAGTACAACTGTCAGCCCAGAAACCCCCCAGAGAGCAGTACAGGAGAATCAGGGCCAACTACCTCCACCTCACACTTGGACTACTCCCCACATTAAAGGATGGCAGAGTCCCAGCACCTGGGGCTGGTTGACAAGCACCTGCCAGGGCTCACCAGGCATTGCTGTGGGCTGAGGCACTTGGATACCTGTGTGCCTTTTTCCTCACCTTGGGAGCCCAGAAATATCTCTGTCCTTCCCTTCTTTGAGGGGCAGATGTGAAAGCTACAGCCTGACTTTCACATCACCAAATACCAAAGGAGGAGCAGGGGCCCTGGCTACTTATGCTGAATTCGAATCTTTCTGCATCTCACCTGCAGAAGCTGTTCCTTGCGAGCCAGATGCTGACTCAAACACTGAGCTTTCTGCTCCTCAGCCTGCAGCTCACAGCATTTCTCCCACTCCACAGTCTGGAGCTGCTGAGCCTTGTCCTGCAGCTCTGCCTGCAGCTGCTGTACCACAGCACGCAGCTCCTGCAAGGGAAAAGCACCCATCTTGGCAGTCAGTCTCAACAAACCTGTAAACAGCAGATCAATCTGAAGAGGCCAAGGGCTGTAGGAGCAGCCAGAAATGCTCTGCAATACCACAGCTTTTACAACTCTAAATACACTTCCATGGTGATGAAGTTTGAATTATTTCATTTCCCAGGTCATCCACCCATCTAAACCCCTTGTTACAACCAGTCACAGCTAACCTGTGCAGCAGTGGCCATGAACTTCATAACACTGCAAAAAGAGATGGGCCACTTGCACCAGCTAAGACATACAAGGACAACACACCCAGTACCAAGTGTCCTTGCTGATTCTAAATCCTCAGATAGGAAGCTAAGGAGGCTGGAGAATTCTCCCTGCCATATGTGACAAGGAGTTAGCCAAGTGTGTCCAGCCTGGTGCAGGCAGAAGTGATGACTAAGAGCAGAGTACTGACTAAACCAGTACTTCTCAAGTCATGTAACCCCAGAGACTTCCAGGCTAAGTGCTTGTCATACCTGGTTGTGTTTCCAGGTTGCCTCTTTCTGCTGTTCTTCCTCATGCACCATGGTCTCTAGGAGTTGGGTTGCTCTCCTGGCTTCAGCCAGTTGATGCTCTTTCTGGCGCTGAGCTCTTTTCAGTTTCTGCACCTCCAGCTTGGTGCAGAAAAGCACGTTCTGAAGATCTAGCAGTGACATTTGCTGCTCCTGGGATGAGAGGGGGCTCTCTGACATCTAACAAGAGTGGGAAGCAGAGAAACTCAAAGTTTCACCTCAAGAGTGAGATTTAAAAATCAGGATCTCTGCAGAAGGAAGCCTGATATATCTGAGGCTTTCCAGAGACATACCTGCAACTGTCCTAGATGGCTTCTGTGTAACATGTCCCGCAGCTTGGACATTGTCTCATTCTGCCCTTCGATGATACGGTACAGCTCTTCTGTCTACAAGTCAAAGGATGGGAAGCCCAGTCATTGCCAAATCAAGCACAAACTCTCCCATCCCAAGCCTCCAGCGTGGATTATGACACATTAGCATCGCATAGAAGTAAGAGCTTCACAAGAAATAATTTAATGAGATCCAGGATGCTTAGCAATGGCTTCAGCATTCCTTTTCAGTCACTGCCTACAGGTCTAGCACACTTTCTTCTTTTGGTGACCACCACCCTGTTTACCCAAAACTATTACCTTACTCTCTTTGCTCTTCAGGGCCTCGTTCAGACACTGGATGGTATGATCTTGCCTCTGCGATGTTTCTTGGACAGTTTTTAATTCAAAATTCAATTCATTCAGCTTTTCCTGTAACAACTGAAGACAGAAATATGTTGTTTTTTTAATTCTGCCTAATGCTTTACATAAACACCCTTAGGAATCCCTCCACTCCTTACTCAAGTCCACACAGCCCAGGTGTTCACCAGATCAAGATCATTGTGGCTCCCTCTAGAGTCTGTAAACACTGTTTTGCTGGGTGGAGACCGGTGAGTAAACACAGAGCCTTCAGCCCCACCACAGGACTGTTCCAGTGCTTCTGGGCCCTCCAATGCAGTCCCCAGTGCAGGGTGGAGGTTCCAGACTCGGGTTCACATATCATACTGTCTCCCACATACTCCAGGAGAGTCTTGCTCAGACTGCCCAGCAGCCTTCCCAGTTTCTATCATTTGTTTCTGTTCCCTTAAGAGGAAAGGGGCTGCTTCAGCCCAAAAACCTCCCAAGAGATATGAAGAAAAAAATCCACATGGAGAAACTACACATGCCACAAAACATTCCCTTTGCTTCTGAGATCCTCCAGAGCATTGCAGCTGCCCCTTTATGATCTTCCAGCCCCTTCCCTTACCACCTCCTTCGACCACACAGGCACTCTTGCAGCAACTGCTAGTCTAGGTAATGCTACATTTGATCAGATCAATGGCTTATTTAGCCTCAAGTTCTGGCTTCAGCACAAGGGAGTCTGGCGAGTGCCAGCATGCCAACAGCATGGCCACAAAGCAAAGGGGAATGTCTCACTAGTCTCCATGGCCAATTTACAAGCTGAGAAACTTCTGCCCCTGACATTTTCACCCTCAAGAGACTACTATCTCAAACAGTTTTAGGACAGTTCTCTGCTTTCACCATAATGTTCATGACACAGCACACGCTGTGAATTTAAGCAACTGCTTGTTAGCATTTCTAAACATGCTGCCTGTTGGCGTTCTTAGTCCTGGATGATACACATCTTTCTTGGAACTTACCCAAGCCTCAGTTTCTTAAGAGGTTTGTGCTGCTTTATGATTTCCTCTTGTTGCTCATTAGTTTACACACCTGTCATGTTCTCTCTTCTGTAAGAGACACTCCCCCAACCTGTTTAAACACTTCCAACTGCATTTACCAGACCTTGGGACTCTTTATTTCTCCTGTCAACCTTTGTGGTCCAGGCAGCTCCAACAGTTTACAGCTGTCCCCAGATTTAAATAAAGATCCCATCCCGATGTTTTTTTCCCCATTTAATCCCTCTCTTTTCCCAGTGGGTATAATTTACCTTAGAGTTCAAGAGCTTAACTAAGAACATCTACCCCTTGCAACATGTGTTAAATTTGATCTGCCTTAAGAAGACTCAGCTGCATGTTTCTTTCCCAAGAAAGCCTTTAAATCAAAATGAAAACAAGACTCCCTCTGCACTGATCTCCCTTACTGCCTGCAAAAATCAAGGGAACTGCCTCAAAAGGCAGGTGTGCTTCTCTCCTGCACCAGGCTCAGCCCATGCAAATCCAAGAGACAGGGAAATGGTCCTGTGCATCTCTCCTTCAGCAGCTCCTGCAAGGCTAACCAGGTAAGTGGGAAGTTCTTCCAAAATAATGATTTGCAAAAATAAATATGGAAAAATTACACAACCCAGCTGCTGAAAAAAAAGTAAATGCTTTTAACTGAAGCTGAGTTAAACAGCACTGAGAATCACAGGTCAGTAAAAAGCTGGAACAGAGGTGGATACGTGGCCAGGCCCGGAGGCACCCTCCAACACTAACTACACCAGATTCACTAGGCACTGAATTTGCTGTTCCTGAAGAAATACCTTGTTGGCAGCTTCAAACTGCTGGACTTTCCCCTGCAGCTCTGCAGCACACAGACTGGACACATGCTCCCCCACTGCAAGGTCACCTGGGGCTGGCTGTTGACGTTCATCCTGCAAATTCTGGGGGGAAAAAATAAAAAAAAAAAAAAAAAGGAAAGAAAAAAAGAGGAAAGAAATGGCTCAAGTCTTGCACTTACGTCTTCTATTCAGCTGTCAGTCCTCAGAGACCTTGTAGCATGGGCTTAAATATGCCCCACTGTGCTTTTCTGTTTCTGAAACATCATGCTGCCTGTGTCTCCCTTCTCCTGGGTGGCAGGCTGGCACCTGACAGATCTGTCTGACCTGCCAGAAGTTCCCTGCTGCCCTGAGGCTCTGGTTGGGCTCCCTGCCTCTCCTCACTCCCACACCGTGAGCCCAGCAGCTTCTCTGACTCTAAGCACTGTCTGCAGGCTGATGACAGACCTGCTCCCCACACCCAAGCCATGTCTCTGAAACCTCTCTTCTTCCTACATACCCTGCTGGCAGCTTTAAAACAAAGCCAGCACCAAATCAGACTCCTTCCAATGTTCTGCCAAGCTTCTCCTTAATCAAGCCTACAACCTTCAATGCTTCCCACCAGCTACCCTTTTGCCATGACCTGGAAGTCACCCTCCACTCTGAACCCCTCCACTCGTGGTTCTCTGGGCTCTCCCTCACTTCTCCACACACTCCAGCTCTCCACTCCATGTGCAATTCCCTGCAGTTCCACAAGCCATAGCAAATTCAATGCCACAGCTGAGGTTTTTTTCATGACACACACCCATTTATTGAGAATGGAAACAGCCTGCTTTGGGACACGTGGCCTGCCAGACGCTGCTGGCTGAGCACACACTAATCCCTTGTCATCCCTTCTTACTCATGTGCTACCTCCTGCCTAGCGAGCTGTTCACTCCTGAGAGCAGCTCCTGAGAGCCCTCACAGGACTTGTTAAGTATTCCTCAATATTACCAGTGATACAAGATCGATCATACTGGTGTCTGTTGTAAGTGTGAGCCCTGGCAAGCGCAGGATTGCAGAACAGAGGCAACAAGAAGATACTAGAGCTTTTCAGAGCAATCACAGCAGCACCAGCTCCAGGCAGCACAGCACAGGGAGAACAATAGCTGACTCTGATTAGCCCTGTCAGACTGAATCCTCATCTTCAGCAGCCACCAAAATGCTCTCTGGGAGAAGCAGGCAGCACTGCAGAGCTTCCCCCAGGCCTGTGCGCTGCCTCTCACATACAGAGGCAACGCTTCCCTTTACCCCGGTGTTTTGTTAAGGTTTTACTGAAACCTTAAACAGTCATAACAAGTAATTTCAAATGTGCCCTGCCAGATTAGACAGGGAGAGCTGCTGGAATATCTCACACAGCAGCTACTTTGAAATAAGGTTGATGAAAAGAAAACAGAGAGGAGGAGAAAAAAAAAAAAAAAAAAGAAAATAAAAACACATCTTTCCTCACAATTTGCATATTCCAAAGAAAACTAAACAGAAAGCCTGCAAAGAGCTAAGAGCAGGGAGGGGAAAGGCAGAGCCAGCTCCAGAGTCCAAAGTCCCCAAGCCCGAGGTGCCTCCCCACAGCCATGTCAGGAGCACAGCTCCACCGAAGAGCTCACCAGTGGTTTCTCTACATCAGCATTTTACTGACAATCTCTCCTCAGTACAGCTCCAGCGATGTCAGCACACACTAACCTAGACAGACACCTCTTTAAAAAAGAAGAATAATAATCACAGCTCTATCTAAGCCTGCCCAGCTCGCATCTGCCCGGAGCAGTGGGCAAAAGACTGGCTGTCAGTAGGACAATGCTTCCCTTGCTGCCAGCCCGGCACCGCAGGCAGCTGCAAGAGTGTGTCTGACGAAGGCTGGAGTTGGTGGCACTTTCCTGGGGCTCTGGTGATGAAGAGGAAGAATTGTTGGCTCAAGAAAACACCCAAGAAGACAGTACCTACAAGGTCATGTGCCCCAACAACAGATCCCTCGGTCATCATAGCTTACAGCAGTAAATTTAAAGGAGAACTGCAGTTTCCCAAAAGCAACAAGGGAACTGTGGTCCTGTATGTCCCTTTCATGCTACCAGAAAGGCTTTGATGCATGTGAATCGCTGGACAGCAGCGCCCAACTGTAACAAAGAGTGTTGCTCATACAAAGAGCAAGGAAAATAATTTATACAGGAATCACTTAGTTTACTGGCTGCATTCAACTCCCCATTTTTGCTGATAAAGATATCCAAAGGATTGAGCACTTTTCCCCTTCTGACAGATCCTGCACCGAAGCTCACAACTGCTGCTGTTGCCGTGGTGAGAAACAGGCAGTAAAAAATTGTACAGGATGAATTCCTGGCAGGGACAGTTGGATGGCAGAGGCTGGAGGTTGGAGAAACTCCTCTAAAGCAGTTCCAAGAGGAGGATGGCGACGTGTGACACAAAGCCAAGCTGTAAACGCGCCACGTTGATTGTGCCACGTTCTGTTAAGAGAAAAATCTATTTTTATGCTGTAAATACATCCCTAGCAGTGGAAATTAGTAGCAAGCAACACAGACAAGAGGAGCAGCAATGCCCTGTTTCATGTCTTCTGGCTGCCAGCACGATGCCTTTGTGCACCAGATGGAAATTAGTTTTTCCTACGTTCCTCTCTAGCATCATCTCTTGAGCAGGTTCTTGGGGGAAAAGCAGAGAGCTCTGGGAAACACCCCAGCAGAGGAGACAGCAAGCAGGGCTGGCTGAATAGGGAGTGTCATTCAGCACAACCACAGTTGCCATAGTAATAAACAAGCATTTTCCTAATCCCCAGGCTACCTAGAGCATTAGACAGCACTAAGGCTGCTAATGAGAATGCAATTAGGCTGACATGGATATTCCTGAATTGAAGCTGACTGAGGCCTTCTATTCATTAAGGAACGTGGTAAAGAGTTACAAGTTCAGCTTTTTGACTGCATACTAATAAAGATTTCATTAAAGCCAGCAAAATAGGCAATTCAGAGGACTACCATCGAGGCAGGTAACAGCACCAGGAGTCCCATGAAAACAAGAGCTTTCAGCAACACCTGCCGTTAATTGATGGATCGTTTCAAAGGATCAGAAAATAAACCAATTATCTAGAATACCAATCCTAAAGTCATCTGGCACAAATCCACCTGCAAGGAAAACACCTTTTCCTCAGGGCAAGTGCCAGAAATTCCTGCATGGATCTACACGTTAGGCAGGTTGGAGGCCTGATCTGCAGAGGCAGGGCTCTGCAGGCAGGCGTTCCCCACACTGAACCATTACTCAGGCACAAAGAAAACACATTTGCTGCAAAACATATGCCCAGAAGCTTAAAATGCTTCCCTTAGTTGTGGGTAAGAGTCACGCTGACTTATTAAAAAGAAAGCTGAAGTGAAACTGGTGTTTTCTCAGCAGAAAAATGACAAAGCATGCAAAGAGCTTAGACCCATCTAGCAGGCTGCACGGACAGGGAGAGCTGATGGAGAGGGGGAAGGTTAATATCCCAGAACACAAGGAGGAAACAGACAGGAGAAGAACAGAGGAGAGAGGTCGCACACCTAAAAAGGGCCGAGCTGCCTATTCTTAGCCCTGGGTTCAGCGACACATGGCTATCTATTATCTCAGCACAGAAGAATCCCCAGCGGGCTCAGCGTCAGGCCACAGGGATGCTGCTCAATCGAAGGGCGGCACAATGACCTCTACCTGTACCCGCAGTGGCATATAATCCTCACAGAGGTCGTCCCACAGCTCCTGCAGTTCAGAAATCTCCAGGGAAAGACCCAAAGGAGCTCTGGAAAAGGATTTTCTGTCTGTGTTCAGGAAGGCAGAACCAGCACACGCTAAGCCAGCAGAAGCGCTGCCATCTGCCAAGTCCTGGCTGAGCTTGGGAGGGGGCAAGGTGGACTTCACGGGAATGGGCAGTCTGCTGCCGCGGGGACTCTGAAGGGGTTTGTAGTCCAAAGTCTTGATCAAGCTGAGGGCCAGCTCCAGCCTGTTCCCGCTCAGCGAAGAGTTTGGGGTTGTGCGGTCATCTGAGAAATCATCAGATTTCCCATTCCCTTTCACGCTCTTATCTGCATCTTCATCCTTCTGCTGTGGAGGGCTCGCCTCCACGGTCGTGTCCAGGGACTCAACAGAGGACGCAGGCGTGCCTTCCTCCATGCTTTCCCCATCCACCGGCTCTCTGGCACTGGTGGACTCTGCTACGTCGCACACAGATGCCTCCTCATTGCCCATACTGGCTGACCACCGACTGGACAACCCGCAGGAGATGCTTCTGGCCACCTTCCGTGGCACTTTGCAAATTGCTTCGTAGTCGGCATCGGCCACCCGCAGCGCGGCGCAGC